>NW_027174749.1:0-85146 GCF_000390325.3 Nicotiana tomentosiformis | reverse complement strand
CCCACGGTAGATTTACCTCTAGGAAGAAGACCTAGTGTGTTTTCCTTATTAATCTTCCTATATTTGAGTAAGAATTGGTGGATGAAGCTTAGGAACTCCTTTTCTCACTCTATGACACTCCCTCTCTCTAGAAATACATGTTTTTCCCCTTTAAAATGACCCCCAACGGTGTTTATTAGAATGGGGACGGGTTCAAAAATTAGAAAAATAGGAGCCCCGACACATGTCTGCGGTCCGCGAAATGAGGGTACCGACTGGCCCATAAGTCTAGCAAAACTCTGATACGATGACTCATAGACTGGGCTGCACTCCGAATGAGGTGGAGTCTTACTGATCCTTCACTTAATGCCAATCTCGTCAACTATGAGGGCTCGTCAAACTGATTATCTATACCTGCAGGTATGAATGCAGCGTCCCTAACAAAAGGATGTTAGTACGAATAATGTACTGAGTATGTAAGGCAGAACTAAAACATAACAATAAGTCAACATTAATTAATGACATATAAGAATCAACCTGAATCTCTGAAGTGCCACCGTATATGCATACTTATTATACTTATATATATAATGTTTCTCTTTGAGACTATTATCCATAGCGTATGATGCATGACTGCCCAAATAATCAGTGGTAACTGCCCGACCAGTCGTAGCGCGGTGGTAAATGCATGACTTCCCGACAAGCTTTAGCTCGGTAGTAAATGTATAACTGCCCAACCGGCCATAGCTCGGTGGTAAATGCATGACTACCCAACCGGCCGTAGCTCTGTGGTAAATGCATGACTGCCCGACCGACCGTAGCTCGGTGGTAAATGAATATGCATGTGTGCCCAACTGACGGTACATAATAATACATAACTGCCCTACCGGTGGTAACTGCCCGACCGGCCGTAGCACGGTGGTAAATGAATATGCATGAAGATGCGTGTATCTCTATATTATAAACATTAACATCATTATCAAATACCTCAATAGAGATTTAGGAATATGCTTAGACATGCTTGAATATCACTTTACAGGAATAAGTAACATAGACATCCTTAACTGCTAAGAGTAGAACCACTTATGAAATATCGTGTACGCAACGTTACTTGGATCATGCCAAATGAAAGAAGATTTAGCCTTAACATACCTGAGCCGATTCTCCTGAGAAAGATTGCACTGTATTCCCTTAGAATCGCAAAATCCCGTTGCTATTATGCTAAGAAGTTTCGTGAGAATCTCTTACTGGAGCTAGTTACATTTCTATGAAGATAAATATATCTGTCCTTTGTGAATTTTATCAAAATCTCACATTACTTTTGTTTGCATAAGTCTTTCAACGTAACTAGCTTGAAAGACTCACGTTGCCTTCAACATACCTTTTGTGAAGTCTTTCACGGCTTTTGGTTGAAGCACTCACGTTGCCTTCTCCAAATCTTTGTAAATTTGAGTATTTTAAGGCTTTAGCCAAGATTTCCTCTAGGGATGCCACCTAGCCTCACAACATAGTTAGTCACCTTAGGCTTAATTAAATGTCCACACATGCTGCCACGTTAACGCCTTTTAGGCTTATACAAGATCCTAATTAGAGCAGGTGGTGCATGGACTCCAGACACTGGGGGCACCACCAGCCCAACCGGTTGTATCTGCTCGGGACTATGTGGTTCCTGTCATGCCCGATGATGAGCAATGTCTATTGGAGAGGTTTGGGAGACTCCATTCTCCATCTTTCAATGGTACCGAGGGAGAGGATGCACATGGATTCTTGGACAAGTGTCAGAGGATACTCCGTACAACAGGTATTTTGGAGACCAGTGGGGTCTCGTTCACTACTTTTTAGTTCTTTGGGCTGTCTTCAGTTGGTGGGAGGCTAACGAGATGCGTAGTCTGGTCGGCACAGCACCCCTTACTTGGCAGCAGTTCTCTGGTCTAAGTACTGGAGAAGTTAGTGACTCAGTCCCGCATAGATGAGTTGCATAGGAAGTTTGAGCAGTTTTATCAGGGTGATATGTCCGTGACACAGTAAGAGATGAGATTTTCTGAGTTGGCCCATCATGATATCTGGTTGGTTCCCACAGACAGAGACAGGATCATGAGGTTCATAGATAGCCTTTCTTTTTAGCTGCAATTGCTTATGACTACAGAGAGAGTGTCTGACACTACGTTTGATGAGGTTGTCGAAATTGCTCATTAGATTGAGATAGTTCACAGCCAGGAGCGGGTTGAGAGGGAGGCCAAGAGGCCTTGTGGATAGGGTGGGTTTAGCAGTGTTCCTTCTGGGGGACAGTTCCACCATTGTAGGGGTCGTCCTTTCAGACATGCTCGGACAGCTCCCCCAGTTCACCGTGGTGCATCAATATCATGGTTCATACAGTTACCAACAGGGCCATTCATCTCTCAGTGTTCTCCTTGCTCAGAGTTCACCCTGTGCTCTATCAGGCCAGGGCTCATCTATGCCGGGTCCTTCTACCAATTATCCTGGTGCTTGGGGCTCCCTTCAGTCCCCAGCACCAGTACCGGGACATTGCTATGAGTGTGGAGAGTTTGGTCACAGGAGGAGGAAGTGTCCCAGCCTAGTGGGAGGTCCAGCTCAGCAGAGGAGCCAGTCTATGACATGAGCACAAGTTTCTTAACCACCCGCTCAGCCAACTCGGGGTGGAGCTCAGTCGGCTAGGGCCGCCCGAGAGGGGGGAGGCCGATCAGGGGGTGGCCAAGCCCGTTTCTATGCTCTCCCTGCCAGACCAGATGCCATTGCTTCAGATTCTATGATTACAGGTATTGTCTCAGTTTTCCATAGAGATGTTATTGCTTCATATGTGTCCTCATATTTTGCTCATTATCTGGATATGCCCCGTGAGTCTCTAGTTTCATCTATTTATGTATCCACTCTAGTGGGCGATACTATTATTATGGACCAAGTATATTGGTCATGTGTGGTGACTATTGGGAGTCTGGAGACCAGAGTAGATCTCTTGCTGCTTAGTATGGTCGATTATGACGTGATTTGGGGTATGGATTTGTTGTCTCCATGTCATGCTATTTTACATTGTCATGCTAAGACCGTGACGTTGGCAATGCCGGGTTTGTCGAGGGTTAAGTGGAGCGGCTTTATAGACTATGTTCCCAGTAGAGTGATTTCATACTTGAAGGCTTAGCGGATGGTTGGGAAGGGTTGTCTATCTTATTTGGCCTTTGTGAGGGATGTTAGTGCAGAGACCCCTGCTATTGATTCTATTCCGGTGGTACGAGATTTTCTAGATGTGTTTCCTGCAGACCTGTCGGGCATGTAGCCTGACAGGGATATTGACTTCGGTATTGATTTATTGTCGGGCCCTCAACCCATATCTATTCCACTGTATCGTATGGCACCGGCAGAGTTGAGGAAATTGAAGGAACAACTTTAGGAACTCCTTGATAAGGGGTTTATCCGGCCTAGCATGTCACCTTAGGGTGCACCAGTTCTATTTGTAAATAAGAAGGATGGTACTATGAGAATGTGCATTGATTACAGGTAGTTGAATAAGGTCACAATCAAGAACAAGTATCCTTTGCCACATATTGATGATCTGTTTGAACAGCTTCAGGGAGTGATGGTGTTCTCCAAGATTGATTTGAGGTTAGGGTATCACCAGCTGAAGATTTGGGACTCAGATATTCTTAAGACAGCTTTCAGGACAGGATATGGCCATTATGAGTTCCTTGTGATGTCTTTTGGGCTGACCAATGCCCCAGCAGTGCTCATGCATCTGATGAATAGTGTGCTTCAGCCTTATCTTGACTCGTTCATTATTGTATTCATTGATGACATCCTGGTGTACTCTCGTAGCTAGGAGGAGCATACCCAGCATCTGAGGATTGTGTTATAGCGGTTGAGGGAGGAGAAGTTGTATGCTAAGTTCTCCATGTGTGAGTTTTGGCTCAGTTCAGTGGTGTTCATGGGCACGTGGTGTCCGATAAGGGTATTCAGGTAGATCCGAAGAAGATAGAGGCAGTTCAAAGTTGGCCCAGACCTTCTTTAGCCACGAAGATTTGGAGTTTTCTCAGTTTGGGTGGTTATTACCGTTGTTTTGTAGAGGGTTTCTCATCTATTGCATTGCCCTTGACTAAATTTACCCAAAAAGGTGCTCCTTTCAAGTGGTCGGATGAGTGCAAGGAGAGCTTTCAGAAGCTCAAGACTGCGTTGACCACGGCTCCAGTTCTAGTTCTACCACCATCTTCTGGTTCTTACATAGTGTATTGTGATGCCTCACAGATCGGTATTGGGTATGTTCTGATATAGGAGGGTAGAGTGATTACTTATGCTTTGTGTCAGTTGAAGCCCCATGAGAAGAACTATCATGTCCAAGACCTTGAGTTAGCAGCTATTGTTCATGCCTTGAAGATTTGGTGGCACTATTTGTACGGGGTCCATTGTGAGATTTACACTGATCATCGGAATTTGTAGCATCTTTTCAAACAAAATGATCTTAACTTGCGTCAGTGGAGGTGGTTGGAGCTTCTTAAAGACTATGATATCACCATTTTGTACCATCCCGAGAAGGCCAATGTGGTGGCTGATGCCTTGAGTCGCCAGGCGGAGAGTTTGGGAAGCTTAGCATATCTTCCAACAGTAGAGAGGCCATTGGTGTTGGATGTTCAGCCCTTAGCTAGTCAGTTTGTTAGATTGGATATTTCTGAGACGAGTCGAGTATTGGCTCGTGTAGTCTCTCAGTCTTCTCTTTATGATTGTATCAGGGAGAGTCAGTATGATAACCCCCATTTGCTAGTCCTTAAGGACACGGTCTAGAATAGTGACACGAAGGAGGTCACTATTGTGGATGATGGTGCATTGAAGATGCAGGGCAGGCTATGTGTGCCCAATGTAGATGGTTTGCATTAGTTGATTCTCTAGGAGGCTCGCAGTTCGCGGTATTCTATTCACCCGGGCACCGCGAAGATGTATCAAGACTTGAGACAATATTACATTTGCGGTGTTGCGGTGAGTTGGGGAGGTTTCTTATGAGCTTGATTTATCTCCTAGTCAATCGAGAGTTCACATAGTAATCCATGTTTCTATGCTCCGGAAGTATCACAGCGATCCGTATCACGTGTTAGATTTCAGCTCAGTCCAGTTGGACAAAGATCTATCTTATGCTGAGGAGCTAGTGGCTATTTTGGACAGGCAGGTTCGAAAGCTGAGGTCAAAGAACATTGCTTCTGTGAAGGTTCGGTGGAGGGGTTAGCCGGTCCAGGAGGCGACTTGGGAGATCGTAGGATATGCGCAGCCGTTATCCTCATCTTTTCACCACTTTAGGTATGTCTCTATGCTCGTTCGAGGACGAACGATAGCTTTAAGAGGGGGGGATGTAACGGTCCGTATGGTCATTTTGAGTGTATTAGCCCCGATCCACTATTTACTGCTTCCCCCGTCTCTCTTTCTACTTATGAGACTTGCTAGGAGGTTTTATTGTAGTTTCAGAGTGATTTGGGACACTTAGTCCCTGAAACGGAAGCTTAAGTCTTAGGATTTTGACCGTAGTCAGAATTAAGTGAAGACAACTCTGGAATGGAGTTCTGTCGGTTCTGTTACCTCCGTTTGGTATTTTGGACTTCGGAGCGCATCTAGAATGTGATTTGGAGGTTTGTAGTAGAATTAAGCTTGAATGGCGAAAGTTAAATTTTTGGAGATTTTAACCAGAAGTGGACTGTTTGATATCGGGGTTGGATTCCGATTTTGAAAGTTGGAGTAGGTCTGTAATGTTGAATATGACTTGTGTGCAAAATGTGAGGTCAATCGTACGTGGTATGATAGGTTTCGGCATCGGTTGTAGAAATTTGAAGTTTTAAGTTCATTATTTTTTTTATTGGAGGGTGATTCATGTTTTTGTTATTGATTGGTGTGATTTGAGGGCTCGACTAAGTTCGTATGGTGTTTTAGGACTGGTTGGTATGTTTGGTTGAGGTCCCAGGGGCCTTGGGTGAGTTTCAGATGCTTAATGGATCATTTTGGACTTGTGAAAAATAGTAGATTTTTTGGTTTCCTAGTTGTTGCTTTCCTTCTTCGCGTTCGCGAGGGGTGTTCTGCGTTCGCAAAGAGGAGCTGAAGGCAGGAGGAAAGGTTTTTCTTCGCATTCGCGATGTGGGGGTCGCGTTCGCGATGGGGTTGTTAAGTAGTGCATCGCAAACATGAGAAGGGCATCGCGTTCCCGTGGAGCAAGTTGAGAGGTTGGGACCCCAGGCCTTTTCGCCTACCCGTTTGTGATGTTGGTCCCGTGTTCGCGTAAGGTATCGCGTTCGCGAAGAAGGATTTGCTTGGGCAGAATATAAGATTTAAAAAATGAGGGTTTGGCCATTTTTATCAAAACTCGAATTTGGGCGAGATTTTCAGAGACATCAATTAGGTAACGGTTCTTCCTTGATTTTGGTTATATCTCACTAATCTATCACTAATTTCACCTTTTAATTATGCATTTGGGTGGAAAATTTGGGGAAAATGGGAAGAAGTTCTTCAACTAAGATTTTGGGTTTCGATTGTGATTTTGATATCGGATTTGGATTACTTTGGTACGAGTGAACTCGTGAGTGAATAGGCTTTCGGGTTTTGTGACTTTCGTCGAATTTCGAGACATGGGCCCGGGGGAGGGGGGTTGATCCTATTTCGGATTTTGGCTTATAATTTTGTGGTTTTCTTGATGAATTGATTCCTTTAGCCTATATTAATTATATTGTACTACTTGTGGCTAGATTTGGGGCATTTGGAGACTGATTTGAGGTGCAAAGGCATTTCAGAGTAGGATTTTGCGCGGTTTGGGGTAAGTAATAGTCTTAAATCTAGTCCTCATGGTATGAAACCCCAGATTTTTTATGATGTGATTATTTTGGAGGTGACGCACATGCTAGGTGACGGGAGTGTGGGCGTGCACCGTGGGGGATTGTGACTTGGCCCGTCCCGTGAGACTGTATAGTCGAATAACTTATTGTTAATTACATATTCTCTCTATATTCTAGAAATTTAACTGCCATTTATGTTAGATACCATGCTAAGACCATATGATACAACTGTTGGGACGCGCAGCGGTCCGGTACTTGTTGAATTAGCTGTTATTTTTTGTCTTGTACTCAGTCACAGTTTTACTTGCGTGTCATATCTCTGTTTTCTCTTGTTTTCTTGTTGATACTTGTTATCATCTCTTTTGGGCTGATTTGTATGATTTCTGAGAGCCCGAGAGCCTGGAGATGTTAGTGACTGAGTTAGGGCCTGAGTGATGAGTTGTGAGCTATGTGAGTGTATATGGATCGGGTTGCACTCCACAACGGGCCTGAGGGCTGAATGTATATGGATTGGGTTGCACGTCGTAACAAGCCTTATGGCTATTTATGGATTGTGGATCGGGTTGCACGCCGCAACAAGCCTTATGGCTACTTATATGATTGGATCGGGTTGCATGCTGCATCGATACAAAGCTTGGGCTGAAGGAGCCCCTCCAGAGTATGTACACCTCCAGTAAGCGCAGGTACCTATTGAGTGTGATTATTGAGGGCTGAGAGCCGTGTGTTTGAGCTATTAAGAGCTTGAGTGATTGTTATCCTGAGAGGTTGCATTTGTTTCCTTTGTTGTTGCACTTAGCTGAAATATGTCATTGTTCTAAACTTCTAGAAAATATTGTATCCGGTTTATCTGAACTTAGTAAATGTACAACAGACTTAACTTATATTGCTGAAATTGAATCATGTCGACTCTCATTGCTGAAATTACTGAAGTGAACGGTAATTGTACAACTCGTTACTACTTCTTAGTTCCTTATTTATTTTGTTACTTATTGAGTTGGTTGTACTCACGCTACACCCTAGACTGCATTTGTATCTTTCTTTTTTGTACTGGCATTTAGACACAGACTCTTGTAGACAGTGTTTCTTAGACTGGTTGTTTAGATACGTTGCATTTTGAGTTTAACTCCTGTGTTTATGAAAACTCTATCATATCAAGCTTTTGGTTTATTTTGTGAAACATTTGAAGTATTTTTAAAAATCCTCTTGCCTAGAGGCATAACTTGTGATATCTTTGCATTATATTGTTGGTTGAGTTTATAGATTCTTTTAAGTAATCGAAAGAGGCTAGTTAAGTTAAACCTAGTTAGGAGAATAACCGAAAAAGGTTTTCCTAAAGACCAATCCACTACACATTCTTGCATATCTTCACATGCTTAAATTGGTTCATCTCATGCGGTTAAGACTTAATCGAGAGAGGAGTTTTTGCTGAACGTTTGAACTAATAATTGAGTGAATTAAAGAGATTCACTTGAACATTAGAAGTGAATTATCTAGACTTAGATCCCGAACAAGTATCTTGCACCTATCCTGTCTAAACTCTATCTTCACCAACTGATAACCTTAGTTACTTATCCCTTGTCTCGATAGTCACTAGTCAATAGCTTTAGATAATTAGTTAATTTTTAGTTATTAATCTTATAAATCTCAACTGTTGATTCTCCTGGATAGCAATCATGCTAGAAACTACGAGAATACTATTTAAATCCAATCCATGTGGATACGATTTTATACTATACTATCTTTGTTTAGCGAGCATAATTTAAGTGTGTGTTTTGCGCTTGTCAAATTTTGGCACTGTTGCCGGGGATTGACAATCAATAGTGTTTGAAATAGTTTGTAGTGCTAATTCAGGAATTTTTTCTTTTCTTTTTGTTTTTCCCTTTTTACGGTTGGTGTTCATTGGTTGTGCGTAAGTTATATGTTAAGATTGGTGCATGACTCGGGCTTCTGCGAAAGAAGTGCTACCATATGAGCTAGAGTTATAAACAACACTGAGACAACTGAGGAAGGAAAGAGATCTGATCGAGAAGTTAGAAAAAAATGTGTATGCGGTCCGCATAACCGTTATGCGGTTTCATAATGCATCGCATAACAGTTATGCGGTCGCATAGTCGATTGCATAATTGCTTCCAATTGGCCCTATAACTGCCTCACTCTACGGCCATTATGCGGTCCGCGGAGTGATTCTGCGATCGCATAATGGACCGCAGAAATGCACTTCTCCGCTAAAAATGTTTCTTTACTTTCCGGTGTATTGTTCAACCCACGTAAGCCTAGTCCGACACCATAAAATATTATTTTCTTTGCAAACTTTACCGGGCTTACCACTTAAGTACTTCGAATTTTTTTTCAGGGTGTTACCTTCTCCCCCGCTTAGGATCATTCGCCGTTGAATGAGGGTAAAAATCAGTCATTAGCATCTTATGCAACTTAGTTTGTTTTATACCACAAACTAGCAACCCTAAATTTGACTAACTCCCTAAATTTCCAAAAATTTCGCTAGAGTTTCCCTTGTAATTAAGCCTATCCACCTGTCAGAGAGCCCCAAAAACACATCCTAACAACATATACATAATCCAACAACGTAACATAATACAAAACAACACCAAGTGTGACCACACAAGCAATTATATTACCAAAACGGAACACCCTTAACACCAAATGTACAGGTCATACATATTCCATCAGAATATCCCTTAGCATTTTCATAAGGCACAACTCATAATTACATGGTTATTCAAATAAATAAGGATACTTTTTCTTTATTTCTTCTTCGGCCTCCCAAGTAGCCTCTTCAACCTGTTGGTTTCGCCATAGCACTTTCACGGATGCAATTTCTTTGTTTCTCAACATTCGTACTTGCCGATCAATAATAGAAATTGGAATCTCTTCATAAGTAAATTCTTCATTTACCTCAATAGTCTCAACCGGAACAATGACTGTCGGGTCTCTAACTACTTTCTTTAAGATAGGCACATAAAATACCGGGTGTACTAATGACATCTTAGGTGGTAGCTCAAGCTTGTATGCTACCTCACCGATCCTCTGAATGATTTTGTACGGTCCGACATACCTCAGACTCAATTTCCCTTTCTTACCAAATCGCATTACACCCTTCATGGGGGAAACTTTCAAAAATACCCAATCATTTTCTTTGAATTCCAAATCTATACGACGAACATCCGAATAGGATTTCTGACAACTCTGAGCAGTCTTCAACCGCTCCTTAAAGATTTTAACTTTTTCCATAGCCTGATGCACGAGGTCTTGCCCTATCAACTCTGCTACTCCAATTTCGAACCACCCAATGGGAGATCTACATCTCCTACCATATAAAGCCTCGAACGGTGCCATTTGAATGCTAGCATGATAGCTATTGTTATATGCAAATTCTATGAGTAGTAAATGATCATCCCAGCTACCTTTGAAGTCTATAACACAAGCGCGCAACATATCCTCAAGCATCTAAATAGTCTGCTCTGCCTGCCGTTAGTCTGCGGGTGAAAGGCTGTATTAAGATTCACTTGAGTACCCAAACCTTGCTGAAATTTCTTCCAAAACTTAGAAGTGAATTGTGTCCTCCAAGCAGAAATGATGGAAACAGGGGTGCCATGCAACCTGACTATTTCTTTGATATACAACTAAGCATACAGCTCCACTGTGTCGGTAGACTTAACCGGCAAAAAGTGTGCTGATTTCGTGAGTCGATCCACAAATACCCAAATTTAGTCAAACTTGCACGGAGTGCACGGTAATCCTACCACATTGGAATTTCTTTGTTCTGTGCCAACCCACCAGGCCTTTGGTGTTCGGCCTTCACTGGCTGACAATTTGGACATCTTGCCACAAAATCTACCACATTCCTCTTCATATCATTCCACCAATAGACTTCCTTAAGATCACGATACATTTTTGTAGAACCTGGAGGCACGGAATACCTAGAAGTGTGAGCTTTAGTCATAATTCTTTCCCGGAGACCATCTACATTTGGAACACAGAGTCGCCCTTGGTACCTTAGTGTACCATCATCCTTGCCAAGAGAAAAGGCCATGGTCTTATGTTTATGAATCCCCTCTTTCAACTGCACCATCGTTGTATTGCTTCTCTTTGACTTCTACAACCAGTGATGATTCAGCCATATTTTGCACAATTACCCCTCCTTCACTAGAGTCCGCAAGACGAACTCCCAAACTAGCCAATAGGTGGACTTCCTTGGCTAGTGGCCTCTGATATGCCTCCAAGTGAGCCAAACTACCCATAGATTTCCGGTTAAGAGCATCAACCACAACATTGGCCTTTCCCGGATGATATAGAATATCAATGTTGTAGTTCTTGAGTAACTCAAGCCATCTTCTCTGTCTCATATTCAATTCCTTCTGCTTGAAAATATATTGAAGGCTCTTATGGTCCGTGAATATATCAACATGGAGCCCATATAAATAATGACACCAAATTTTCAATGCAAATACCATTGCCGCAAGTTCTAAATCATTTATTGGATAGTTCTACTCATGATTCTTTAGTTTCCTAGAAGCATAAGCTATCACATTCCCATGTTGCATTAATAAGCACCCAAGCCTGATTATTGAAGCATCACAATATACCACAAATCCATCTATACCCTCTGGTAGAGTCAACACTGGCGCCGTAGTCAATCTTGCTGTTAATTTCTGGAAACTCTTTTCACAAGCATCTGACCATTGGAACTTAATTACCTTCTGCGTCAATTTAGTCAATGGAGAGGCAAGAGTAGAAAACCCCTCCACAAACTTTCTGTAATATCCCGCTAAGCCTAAGAAACTGCAAATCTCTATTGGAGTTGTAGGCCTCGACCAATTCTTCACAGGCACAATTTTCCGAGGATCAACCTTAATCCCCTCACTAGAGACAACATGACCCAAGAATGTGTCAGACTCGAGCAAAAATTCACATTTCAAATATTTGGCATACAACTGGTGTTGATACAGAGTCTGCAACACTGCCCTGAAGTGACCAGCATGGTCCTCTCGATTTCTTGAATATACAAGAATATTTTCAATAAACACTATCACAAAAGAATTGAGGAATGGCTTGAAAATGCGATTCATAAGATCCATGAAGGCTGCTGGGGCATTTGTTAGCCCAAAAGACATCACCAGAAATTCAAAATGCCCATACCGGGTTCTAAAAGTTGTTTTTGGAATATCCCGCTCCCTGATCTTCAATTGGTGATACCCGGATCTTAAATCAATCTTGGAAAAGTACTTGGCACCTTGCAATTGATCAAACAAGTCATCTATCCTTGGCAGTGGGTACTTGTTCTTGATTGTGACCTTATTAAGCTGCCGATAGTCAAAACACATTCTTAGTGACCCATCTTTCTTTCTTACAAAAAGGACTGATGCGCCCCAAGGCGACACACTCGGCCGGATAAAATCCTTTTCTAACAAATCTCTCAATTGTTCCTTTAGCTCCTTCAATTCTGTCGGTGCCATTTAGTAGGGTGGAATGGATATAGGATGTGTGTCTGGCATCACATCAATCCCAAAATCAATCTCCCTGTCTGGTGGGATCCCAGGGAGTTTGTCCGGAAAGACTCCTGGAAATTCATTCAAACAGGCACAGACTCAAGTGTAGGTGCCTCAGCATCGGTGTCTGTAACCCAGACCAAATGGTAAATGCATCCCTCGTTTATCATCTTTGTGGCCTTAAGGTAGGAAATAAACCTACCCTTTGGCACTACACTGTCAAAACCCAACTGGAAGGTCATGACTAGAACCCGGGCCATACTTGCCGAGCACCAACGTACATTTTATCTAACCTTCCTACCAATATAAATGGTAGACATGGATCATGAACATCCAACAATGAAAGATAATGTCATGAACATACGTAACATAGGACGACAAGACTGTCAAGAAACTATATATAAGGTATGAGCTACCATGGTGCCATGAAAGACTAAACAACAAAAATCAGCCGACAAGGCATTCCAAACCATACATGAGCGACACCTGTCTATGAGCCTCAAAAAGAACATAAGTGCTACAACATTGCCGGAACAAGGCCCCGACATACACATAATGTCTATAACAAAAATGCATACCAAGACCACGGCAAGTCCACAGAAGGGATCTCGCCAATAACCGCTGAACTGGACAGCCTACTGTAGTGGGGGAGCTACGTCTACCTGTCTATCAGGACCTGCAGCACGACATGCAGCGTCCACAAATAAAAAGGACGTCAGTACGAATAAAGTACTGAGTATGTGAGGCAGGAAAGCATAAGTAAGAACAGTAATGTAAACAGGGATAGAGAATATACAACCTGTGACATCTGGGTACCTCTGAGGGCTACTGACATGAAATACATGATACATACATATATATATACATAAACCTTTAAACATACGTCTTTGTGGGCATCACAATCATCATATCGTTCCCGGCCGTAATAGGCTCGGTAAAATGTACCCGGCCATCATAGGGCTCGGTAGAATCGTACCCGGCCACGTGGAGCTCGGTAAAACCCAACTGATCAGTGGTTACACAATAGGTGCCATACCCGGCCGACTATAGCACGACTCGGTAGAGTAAAATAGATACATATATATGATGCATGCTGGACTCATTGGAATCACATTTTGAACCTTTCGGAGTGACGTAAGGTCGGTATCCTTCGTACACGTTATTAGGATTAACTCTTCATCAAGAATCTTATAAGAATCAGGAACTACCAACAACATTGATAATATAAGAATAAGAGAAGTAACATCAATATCAATCGTTTCATAAGAAGGGCAGCAATGTAAGTACTGCTAGCTTCTAAGAGTAGAGTATCTTTGGGAGCTCGTTCATTACATTATGTACATTCGGAGTCGTGCAAAAGAATGAAGGGGATAGCCTCACATACCTTGTATATACTGCCCAACCTCAATCTATGCAAATGTCACGACTCCTTAGTCTACAATAAGACAAATGACACTATCATTATCGTTTAAGCGTCGTAACTATTATATATCGACAGCAACCTATTTTACGATGAAACAGACAGCACCTCCCCTATTTATATGACTTCCCACAAGTCAATACAATCACCAAACAGCCCAAACAACATCATTAATAATCATATTGAGCCTCCAAAACAGTCCACCAACCAACAACATTACTACCAAGCCTTTCGATATATATTTCACAAGTTCTAGCTTCAACGACTTAGCCACAACTTGGATAATCTTAAATATATATAGAGTAAGAGGTTACTTACCTTTAAACAGAAAGAAAAACTCCAATTTGACCTTAATTTTCCACGAAATATCCCTCCAATTATGCCACAAGAACAAGGAAGCGAAACTAGCAATTAATTCGGGTTTTTCGGCACTAGAATTACTTTAGAAGACTTGAAATCACCTAGGGTTGATATTAAAAAATTTAAGGTGTATTTACAGAACATAAAACACTTAAAACAACCTCCCACACGAGCTGGAACAACACAAAAATCAGCAACAACAAGAAGAACAAGAAACTTACTAGCACCACGGGATTCCCGACATTTGATTTGTGTTGTTTGCCCTTTGTTTGGGTCTTGGATCATGAGAGAACCTTGAGAGACTGTTTTTAGGGTTATGAGGTCTGAATATACTGAAAAATAATGAATTACAACGGGGTTGAGGTATCTTATATATGTCCATATGTCTTAAACCGCCTTTGTGGGCCCCATAGAGAGCTGTTTGGCGCACTCTCGCGAAAATGGGAATATCTCTGTATTCCGAGATCGTATCGACGAACGGTTTAATGTGTTGGAAACTAGACTCACAGATCTTCAATTGAATAGGTATATAACCCCATAATTCCAAGTACATTGGGAGAAAAATGTAGTAACATTTGACCTAAAGTTTAAGTAAAATTATAAACGTAAGTTGCGACAAATTTTATCGACTTTTGTTTCATAACTTGCTTGACTTCAAGACTTATGATACGGATATTATATGATTCAAATACATTAAAACATGATCTCTTGGAACAATTAATCACCTCTAGTGTTACCCGAATATACGGGCTACCACATCCTTGATTCATTTAACTTCAAATACTTGTTAACCACTCTTATACACCCTTGTATCGGTTAAGACCAATAGGATTACGTCGACTAACTTACGACGTGATCTAAGGTACGCGAATGTGGGTTGTAACATACATCATCACCCTTCTACTCAATAACTGGCTCATTTGGAAATTTGAACCTAACAGTCCTGGTTCGGCAATAAAGCTTGGCAAAACAAGAATAAAGCCAATCCATCCCCATTATCACATCAATATCGACCATTCTCAATTCAATAAGATCGACCACGGTGTCTCGACCATGCAATGTGACAACACAATCCCTATAAACCCTCGCGGCCAAAATAGACTCACCAATCAGAGTAGATATAGAGAACGACTCATAAAGCTATTCTGGTTCTATCCCAAATTCCATAGCAACATAAGGAGTGACATATGACAATGTGGAACCGGTACAATAAGAGCATATACATCATGAGATTGGACAGTCAATTTACCTGTGACAACATCTGGAGAAGCCTCTAATTCCCGACATCTCCGCATAGCATAAAATCTGCTGGGTCCTCCCGAATTTTGTGCACCACCTCTAGCTGTACCACGCCCCGCGGGTGTTGGGTTGCCTCGAGCTGGAGGTGTTGTGGATGTAGTAGCTACAGAATTAGTTGGTTGTGCAGCGCCTCTGCCCATATTTTGGCAGGACGAGCGGCAATCTCTCTGAATGTGACCCCCCAAACCACACCTATAGCATACTGGTAGGTCCATGAAATAGGACCCAAAGTGCATCCTCCCATACTTAGGGCATGGAAGCCTCCGCTGCTGAAACCTTCTATCGGGCTGACCCTCCTGGTGGGGTCCCCTGTTGCCCTGACTGGGTCCAGATAATTGTGCACCCATTGAAGACTAGGCGAATGATTGGGGTGGTCCTAATGACGCTCCCCTGAATGCCAACTTACCACCACTACCACTGGAAGAACCACTAAAGTTGCCCGCAGATCAGGCCTTGCTGCTACTCTGACGCTCCATTCTATTCTTCAATTTGCGGGTATCTGTGGCTTGAGCAAATGCCACCATCTTACCATAGTTCATATCGAAATTTAAGGCAGCTGTAGAGGCCTCATTAGTAACCAAGGGGCTAAGGCCTTGTACAAACCGGCGTACTCTAGCCTCCATAGTGGGCAACATGTGAATAGCATACTTGGATAGGCGCGCAAACTCCATATGGTACTCCCACACATTCATACTACCCTGCTTCAGGCTTTCAAACTCAGCGGCACGAGCTACCTTAGTTTCAACAGGCAAGAAATAATCCATAAAGGCATCTGTGAACTCACCCCACCTTGCAGGAGGGCTTTCCTCCTCACGGGATTCCTCCCACAACTCAAGGGGATTCCTACCACCCCCTTTTCAGGTGCCAACTCTACTCCCTCCGTCTCTGTGGCATGCATAACCTGGAGAGTTTTGTGCATCTTATCAACGAAGTCCTGGGGGTCCTCCTCAAGATCAGTACCCATAAAAACTAGAGGATCTAACTAAAGAAACTTGTTCACCAAGGAACTAGAGGATTCTCCTGGGTGACTGGAAGGAGTAGGCCTAACACTCGATCTCTGGGCCTGAGAAGCAACTATATGTGTCAACATTTGTATGGCTCCCCTAATATCAATATCAGACACACCAGAATCAGAAGCTGGAACTGGAGATGGAACTGGAATATCAGTTGGAGGAACTGTTGCACCTTCTGTAGGTGTAGGGACATGTGCGGTCTGATCAGTTGTTGTAGAGTCAAGCAGTGTAGTAACTAGAGGAATATTCTCACTCCTCGAGTGCTCACCCGCATCATCAATTATAGGGTCAAATATCATTCTTGGGGTGACTTTGGCTCTTTGACCATTTCTTTCCTTCTTCTTAGGTGCCATGTACTGAAAATTAGAGCAATGCAGGAGTTAAAGAAGGAACAGTCTTACAATCAGCTTTATCGCACGATCGAGAACTTGAAAGAAGGGTATTATTCCTAAATGCCCATGTAGCATCCTAATTATAGATGTGGTCGACAACACACTAATAATAAGGACTCTACTAGACACGGCTCTGAGACATCTTAGGACACTTTAAAACCTTAGGCTATGATACCAAGTTTGTAATGCCCCAATACCGTGGAGCGCGACCGGCGCTCAACCGAGTGAACTCGACCGAGCAAGCATGTTAGATTTCTTCTACCCAAACTCATTCATGAATAAAGAGAATATATGTTTTCATTAATTAAACAATAAAGTGGTCGTGTCTGCAATTACCAATTTCTTACCATAAGTTTCACCATTTTTAAATTCTCAAATGGACAAGTAATACAAGCACAACATAGCATACTTTGTCTTTCCCAGTACCAATACATAACCACACTAGGTCTACGGAGCCTCTATAGATAAAGAAGAGTACAATGATAATGCCGGCAACAAGGCCCCGGATATACCTCAACCATAATATATAATGAACAAAAGATACATGACCCCGAGATGAAGTGGGGCTTACCAAGTCAGCTGGGAAGAAGGTGTACTGCTATCATTGATCAATGTCTCCTGTTATGGAACCACCTGCATCAATATAAAGATGCAGCGCCCCCGACAAAAGGGATGTTAGTAAAGTCGAATAATACTAGTATGAAAACTAAACACCAATTTAAGAATTTAGAAATACAAGATAATTATGATGAACCAGTGCGGCAATAGAATAATATAGATAATCGTCTCAACCATAGCAAGCTTATTAAAAGCTATCAACAACATTTATAGGATTTAAGATAAGATCTTCTATAACCATCCTCACACAAAGCGGCCCTTCCACCTCACCCGATGTAGGCAGTTGGAGGTGTACGTATAATACCACAACTCAAATCAAGCGGCCCTGCCGCCTCACCTCAATGTATGTGGGTGGATGTTTAACCACAGTACCAGGAACCTACACAAAGCGGCTATGCCGCCTCACCCCAATGTATGCGGGTGGAAATGCATCAATGATACCAATACCAACACAAAGCGGCTATGCCACCTCACCCCAATGTATGCGGGTGGTGGTGCCACAACAATACCAAAATCATACACCTTGCGGCGCTACTTGCACGAGGATTAGCAGTTCTGTTGCCAAAAGCCATCAGCCGCCACGAGCGATGCCAGACACAACTCATAACAACCGATGGAAATCGGCATGTACTTAGCTTAGCCCCATGCGCATGACACCTTGCGGTGCTAGTTGCACGAGGCCTCGCCGTTCTGTTGTCAAAAACCATCAGTCGCCACGAGCGATGTCTCTTCCCGATGTTGCCCACAGCAACCGATGGCAATCGAAACGTACTGAGTTTAGCCTCATGTTTGCGGCGCTACTTGCACGAGGCCTCGCCATTCCGTTGCCAAAAGCCATCAGCCTCCACGAGCTATGTTGCCTCCTGATGTTGCCCGTAATAACCGATGGAAATCGGCACGTACTTAGCTTAGCCACATGCGCATGGCACCTTGCGGCGCTACTTGCATGCGGACTAGCCGTTCCGTTGCCAAAAACCATCAGCCGCCACGAGTGATGCCGGACACAACTCATAACAATCGATGGCAATCGGCACCTACTTAGATTAGCCCCATGCGCATGACACTTTGCGGTGCTACTTGCATAAGGCCTCGCCGTTCCGTTGCCAAAAACCATCAGCCGCCACGAGCGATGTCTCCTCCCGATGTTGCCCACAGCAACCGATGGCAATCGAAACGTACTGGGTTTAGCCTCATGTTTGCGGTGCTACTTGAATGAGGCCTCACCATTCCGTTGCCAAAAGCCATCAGCCGCCATGAGCTATGTTGCCTCCCGATGTTGCCCGAAAGAACCGATGATAATCGAAACGTACTGAGTTTAGCCCATATGCGCACGTCACCTTGCGTCGCTACTTGCATGAGGCCTCGCCATTCCATTGCCAAAAGCCATCAGATGCCACGAGCGATGCCAGATACAACTCACAACAACTGAAGGCAATCGGCACGTACTTAGCTTAGACCCATGTGTACGGCACCTTGCGGCGCTACTTGCACGAGGCCTCGCCATTCCGTTTCCAAAAGCCATCAGTCTCCACGAGCGATGTTGCCTGCAACAACCGATGGCAATCAGCACGTACTTAGCTTAGCCACATGCGCATGGCACCTTGCGGCGCTACTTGCACGAGGACTAGCCGTTCTGTTGCCAAAAGCCATCAGCCGCCACGAGCGATGCCAGACACAACTCATAACAACTGATGGCAATCGGCACGTACTTAGCTTAGCCCTATGCGCATGACACCTTGCAGTGCTACTTGCACGAGGCCTTGCCGTTCCGTTACCAAAAAGCCATCAGCCGCCACGAGCGATGTCGCCTCCCGATGTTGCCCGCAAGAACCGATGGCAATCGGCACGTACTTAGCTTAGCCGTATGCGCACGGCACCTTGCGGCGCTACTTGCACAAGGCCTCGCCGTTCCGTTGCTAAAAGCCATCGACTGCCACAACCGATGCCAGATACAACTCACAACAACTGATGGCAATCGGCACGTACTTATCTTAGCCCCATGGGTACGGCACCTTACGGCGCTACTTGCACCGCCATTCCGTTGCCAAAAGCCATCAGACTCCACGAGCGATGTCGCCTCCCGATGTTGCCCACAACAACCGATGGCAATCGGCACGTACTTATCTTAGCCCTATGCGTACGGCACCTTGCGGCGCTACTTGCACGAGGCCTCGCCATTCCGTTGCCAAAAGCCATCAGCCTCCACGAGCTATGTTGCCTCCCGATGTTGCCCGCAAGAACCGATGGCAATTGGTACGTACTTAGCTTAGCCACATGCACATGGCACCTTGCGGCGCTACTTGCACGAGGACTAGCAGTTCCATTGCCAAAAGCCATTAGCCGCCACGAGCGATGCCAGACACAACTCATAACAACCGATGGCAATCGGCACGTACTTAGCTTAGCCCCATGCGCATGACACCTTGCGGTGCTACTTGCACGAGGCCTCGCCATTCTGTTGCCAAAAAGCATCAGCCGCCACGAGCGATGTCTCTTCCCGATGTTGCCCACAGCAACCGATGGCAATCGGAACGTACTGAGTTTAGCCTCATGTTTGCGGCGCTACTTGCACGAGGCCTCTCCATTCCGTTGCCAAAAGCCATTAGACTCCACGAGCTATGTTGCCTCCTGATGTTGCCCGCAAGAACCGATGGCAATCGGCACGTACTTAGCTTAGCCGTATGCGCACGGCACCTTGCGGCGCTACTTGCACGAGGCCTCACCGTTCCGTTGCTAAAAGCCATCAGCCGCCACGAGCGATGCCAGATACAACTCACAACAACTGCTAGCAATCGGCACGTACTTAGCTTAGCCCCATGCGTACGACACCTTGCGGCGCTACTTGCACGAGGCCTTGCCGCTCCGTTGCCAAAAGGCATAAGCCGCCATGAGGGATGTCACCTCCCGACGTTGCCTGCAAGAACATATGGCAATCGGCACGTACTTAGCTTAGCCGTATGCATACGGCACCTTGCGGCGCTACTTGCACGAGGCCTCGCTGTTCCATTGCAAAAAGCCATCAGCCGCCACAAGCGTTGCCAGACACACCTCACAACAACCGATGGAAATCAGCACGTACTTAGCTTAGCCCCATGCGTACGGCACCTTGCGGCGCTACTTGCACGAGGCCTCACTGCTCCGTTGCCAAAAGCCATCAGCCGCCACGAGCGATGTCACCTCCCGATGTTGCCCGCAACAACCGATGGCAATCGGCACGTACTTAGCTTAGCCACATGCGCACGACACCTTGCGATGCTACTTGCACGAGGCCTCACAGTTCCGTTGCCAAAAACTATCAGCCGCCACGAGCGATGTCTCCTCCTGATGTTGTCCCCAGCAACTGATGGCAATCAGAACGTAATGAGTTTAGCCTCATGTTTGCGGCGCTACTTGCACGAGGCCTTACCTTTCCATTGCCAAAAGCCATCAGCCTCCACGAGCGATGTCGCCTCCCGATGTTGCCCGCAAGAACCGATGGCAATCGGCACGTACTTAGCTTAGCGGTATGCGCACGGCACCTTGCGGCGCTACTTGCACGAGGCCTCGCCATTCCGTTGCTAAAAGCCATCAGCCGCCACAAGCGATGCTAGATACAACTCACAACAACCGATGGCAATCGGCACGTACATAGCTTAGCCCCATGCGTACGGCACCTTGCAGCGCTATTTTCACGAGGCCTCGCCGTTCCATTGCCAAAAGCCATCATACGCCACGAGCGATGCCAGATACAACTCACAACAACTGAAGGCAATAGGCACGTACTTAGCTTAGCCCCATGCATACGGCACCTTGCGGCGCTACTTGCACGAGGCCTCGCCATTCCGTTTCCAAAAGCCATAAGTCGCCACGAGCGATATTGCCTCCCGATGTTGCCTGCAACAACCGATGGCAATCGGCACGTACTTAGCTTAGCCACATGCGCATGGCACCTTGCGGCGCTACTTGCACGAGGCCTCGCCGTTCCTTTGCTAAAAGCCATCGGCTGCCACAAGCGATGCCACAACTCACAACAACCGATGGCAATCGGCACGTACTTAGCTTAGCCCCATGCGTACGGCACCTTACGGTGCTACTTGCACGAGGCCTCGCCGTTCCGTTGCCAAAAGCCATCATACGCCACGAGCAATGTCACCTCCCGATGTTTCCCACAACAACTGATGGCAATCAGAACGTACTGAGTTTAGCTACATGTGCACGGCTCCTGGCGGCGCTACTTGCACGAGGCCTCGCCATTCCGTTACCAAAAGCCATCAGACTCCACGAGCAATGTCGCCTCCCGATGTTGCCCGCAACAACCGATGGCAATCGGCACGTACTTATCTTAGCCCTATGCGTACGGCAACTTGCGGCGCTACTTGCACGAGGCCTCGCCATTCCGTTGCCAAAAACCATTAGCCGCCACGAGCGATGTCGCCTCCCGATGTTGCCCGCAACAACCGATGGCAATCGGTACGTACTTAGCTTAGCCACATGCACATGGCACCTTGCGGTGCTACTTGCAAGAGGACTAGGCGTTCCGTTGCCAAAAGCCATCAGCCGCCACGAGTGATGCCAGACACAACTCATAACAACCGATGGCAATCGGCACGTACTTAGGTTAGCCCCATGCGCATGACACCTTGCGGTGTAACTTGCACAAGGCCTCGCCGTTCTGTTGCCAAAAACCATCAGCCGCCACGAACGATGTCTCTTCCCGATGTTGCCCACAGCAACCGATGGCAATCGAAATGTACTGAGTTTAGCCTAATGTTTGCGGCGCTACTTGCACGAGGCCTCGCCATTCCGTTGCCAAAAGCCATCAGCCTCCACGAGCTATGTTGCCTCCCGATGTTGCCTGTAAGAACCGATGGCAATCGGTACGTACTTAGCTTAGACACATGCACATGGCACCTTGCGGCGCTACTTGCACGAGGATTAGCCGTTCCATTGCCAAAAGGCATCAGCCGCCACGAGCGATGCCAGACACAACTCATAACAACCGATGTCAATCGGCACGTACTTAGCTTAGCCCCATGCGCATGACACCTTGCGATGCTACTTGCACGAGGCCTCGCCATTCTGTTGCCAAAAACCATCAGCTGCCATGAGCGATGTTTCTTCCCGATGTTGCCCACAGCAACCGATGGCAATCAAAACGTACTGAGTTTAGCATCATGTTTACGGCGCTACTTGCACGAGGCCTCGCCATTTCGTTGCCAAAAGCCATCAGACGCCACGAGCTATGTTGCCTCCCGATGTTGCCCGCAAGAACCGATGGCAATCGGCACGTACTTAGCTTAGCCGTATGCGCACGACACCTTGCGACGCTACTTGCACGAGGCCTCGCCATTCCGTTGCTAAAAGCCATCAGCCGCCACGAGCGATGCCAGATACAACTCACAACAACTGATAGCAATCGACACGTACTTAGCTTAGCCCCGTGCGTACGACACCTTGCGGTGCTACTTGCCTGAGGCCTCGCCACTCCGTTGCCAAAAGCCATAAGCCACCATGAGGGATGCTGTCTCCCGATGTTGCCCGCAAGAACATATGGCCATCGGCACGTACTTAGCTTAGCCGTATGCATACGGCACCTTGCGGCGCTACTTGCACGAGGCCTCGCCGTTCCATTGCCAAAAGCCATCAGGCGCCACGAGCGATGTCCCCTCCCGTTGTTGCCCACATTAACCGATGGCATTCAGAATGTACTACGTTTAGCCCCATGCGCACGGCACCTTGTGGTGCTACTTGCACGAGGCCTCGTCGTTCCGTTGCATAAAGCCATTAGCCGCCAGGAGCGATGGCGCCTCCGGATGTTGCCCGCAACAACCGATGGCAATCGGCATGTACTTTGCTTAGCCCCATGCGCACGGCACCTTGCGGTGCTACGACCATGCCCTGCCATGTCCCATTATGTCCTACATCATGCCATGGCCATGTCCTTCCATGTCTGACGCCGTGCCATGTCCACGCCCTGCCATGTCCTACTTCCTTCCATGTCCTATGACGTCCGGCGCCGTGCCATGGCCACGCCCATCCAAGTCCAACGTCCTGCCATGTCCTGAGTCCAGCCATGTCCTGCATCCTACCATGGCCATATCCTTCCACGTCCGACGTCAGTCCATGGCCACGTACGACCATGCCCTGCCATGTCCTGTCATGTCCTATGTCGTTCCATGTCCATGTCCTTCCATGTCCGACGTCGTGCCACGTCCGACGCCATGCCATGGCTATGTCCTGCGTCCTGCCATGTCCCGCCTCCTGCCGTGGCCATGTCCTGCCACGTCCGACGTCTGGCCATGGCCACGTACGACCACGCCCCGCCATGTCCTGTCATCTCCTTTATCATGCCATGGCCATGTCCTGCCACGTCCGATGTCGTGCCATGGCCACGCCCTACCCTGTCCTGGGTCCTGCCATGTCCTGCGTCCTGCCATACCCTACGTCCTAATATGGCCATGTCCTGCTACATCCGACGCCGTGCCATGGCCACACCCTGACATGTCCTGCTTCCTTCAATGTCCTATGACGTCCGACGTCGTGCCATGGCCACGCCCTTCCAAGTCCAACTTCCTGCCATGTCCTGAGTCCAGCCATGTCCTGCGTCCTACCATGGCCATATCCTGCCACGTCCGACGTCGGTCCATGGCCATGTACGACCATGCCCTACCATGTCCTGCCATGTCCTATGTCGTTCCATGTCCATGTCCTTCCATGTCCGACGTCGTGCCACGTCCGACGCCATGCCATGGCTATGTCCTGCGTCCTGCCATGTCCTGCCTCCTGCCGTGGCCATGTCCTGCCACGTCCGACGTCGGGCCATGGACACGTACGACCACGCCCTGCCATGTCCTATCATGTCCTTCAACATTCCATGGCCATGTCCTGCCACGTCCGATGCCGTGCTATGGCCACGCCCTGCCCTGTCCTGCGTCCTGCCATGTCCTGCGTCCTGCCATGTCATGCGTCCTCCCATACCCTGCGTCCTTCCATACCCTGCGTCCTAATATGGCCATGTCCCGCTACGTCCGACGCCGTGCCATGGCCATACCCTGACATGTCCTGCTTCCTTCCATGTCCTATGACGTCCGACGCCGTGCCATGGCCACGCCCTTCCAAGTCCAACTTCCTACCATGTCCTAAGTCCAGCCATGTCCTGCGTCCTACCATGGCCATATCCTGCCACGTCCGACGTCAGTCCATGGCCACGTACGACCATGCCCTGCCATGTCCTGTCATGTCCTATGTCATTCCATGTCCATGTCCTTCCATGTCCAACGTCGTGCCACGTCCGACGCCATGCCATATCTATGTCCTGCGTCCTGCCATGTCATGCGTCCTGCCGTGGCCATGTCCTACCACGTCCGACGTCGGGCCATGGCCACGTACGACCACACCCTGCCATGTCCTGTCATGTCCTTCATCATGCCATGGCCATGTCCTGCCACGTCCGACGCCGTGCCATGGCCACGTCCTGCCCTGTCCTGCGTCCTGCCATGTCCTGCGTCCTGCCATGTCATGCGTCCTGCCATACCCTGCATCCTAATATGGCCATGTCCTGCTACGTCCAGCGCCATGCCATGGCCACACACTGATATATCCTGCGTCCTGCCATGTCCTGCGACGTCTGACGTCGTGCCATGGCCATGCCCTGCCATGTCCAATGTCCTACCATGCCCTGAGTCCTGCCATGGCCATGCCGTGCCACCTCCTTCACCCTGCCATGTCCTGCGTCCTACCATGTCCTGCGTCCTGCCATACCCTGCGTCCTACCACCTCCGACATCGTGCTATGGCCACGCCCTGCCATGTCCTGCGACGTCCGACGTCGTACCATGGCCACGCCCTACCTTGTCCAACGTCCTTCCATATCCTGAGTCCTGCCATATCCTGCGTCCTGCCATGGCCATGTCCGGCCACGTTCGATGGCCACACCCTGCCAAATCCTACGTCCTGCCATGTCTTGCCATGTCCTGCATCCCGCCATGGCCATGTCCTGCCACATTCGACGTCAGTCCATGGCCACGTACGACCACGCCATGCCATGTCCCGTCATGTCCTGCATAATGCCATGGCCATGGCCATGTCATGCCACGTCTGACATTGTGCGATGGCCACACCTTGCCATGTCCTGCGTCCTGCCATAGCTATGTCCTACCACGTCCGACGTCCTGCCATGGCCACGCCCTGCCATGTCCTGCCACGTCCTGCATCCTGCCATGTCTTGTGTCCTGCCATGGCCATGTCTTGCCACTTCCAATGTCAGGCCATGGCCATGTACGACCATGCCCTGCCACGTCCCGTTATGTCCTGCATCATGCCATGGCCACGTCTGACACCGTGCCATGGCCATGCTCTGCCATGTCCTGCCATGTCCTGCGTCCTGCCATGTCCTGCATTCTGCCATGGCCATATCCTGCCACGTCTGACGTTGGGCCATGGCCACGTACGACCATTCCCTGCCATGTCCTGTCATGTCCTACATCGTGCCATGGCCATGTCCTGCGTCCTGCTGTGGCCATGTCCTACCACGTCCGACGTCGGGCCATGGCCACGTACGACCATGCCCTGCCATGTCCCATCATGTCCTACATCATGCCATGGCCATGTCCTTCCAAGTCCGATGCCGTGCCATGGCCATGCCGTGCCACCTCCTTCCTCCTGCCATGTCCTGCGTCCTGCCATGTCCTGCGTCTTGCCATACCCTGCGTTCTGCCATGGCCATGTCCTACCACGTCCGACACCGTGCTATGGCCACGCCCTGCCATGTCCTGCATCCTGCCATGTCCTGCGACGTTCGATGCCGTGCCATTGCCACGCCCTGCCTTGTCCAACGTCCTGCCATGTCCTGAGTCTTGCCATGTCCTGCGTCCTGCCATGGCCATGTCTTGCCACATCCAACGTCAGGCCATGGCCATGTACGACCACGCACTGCCATGTCCCGTCATGTCCTGCATCATGCCATGGCCATGTCCAGCCATGTTCGACACCGTGCCATGGCCATGCCCTGCCGTCTCCTGCATCCCGCCATGTCCTGCGTCCTGCCTTTGCCATATCCTACCACGTCCGACGTCGGGCCATGGCCACGTACGACCATTCCCTACCATGTCTTGCCATGTCCTGCGTCCTGCCACGTCCGATGCCGTGCCATGGCCGCGCCTTGCCATGTCCTGCGTCCTACCATGTCATGCATCATACCATGGGCATGTCCTACGTCCTGCCATGTCTTGCCATGTCATGCGTTCTGCCATGGCCATGTCCTGCCTCCTACCATGTCCTGCGTCCTGCCATGGCCATGTCCTGCCACGACCACATCCTGCCACGTCCGATGTCCTGCCATGGCCACGCCCTGCCATATCCTGCATCCTGCCATGGCCATGTCATGCCACATCCGACGTCATGCGATGGCCCCGCCCTGCCATGTCCTGCGTCCTGCCATGGCCATGTCCTACCACGTCCGACATCATGCCATGGCCACGCCCTGCCATGTCCTGCCATGTCTTGCGTCCTGCCATGTCCTGCGTCCTGCCGTGGCCATGTCTTGCAACATCCAACGTAAGGCCATGGCCATGCACGACCACGCACTGCCATGTCCCGTCATGTCCTGCGTCATGCCATGGCGATGTCCTGCCACGTTCGACACCGTGCCATGGCCATGCCCTGCCATCTCCTGCGTCCCGCCATGTCCTGCGTCCTGCCTTTGCCAAATCCTACCACGTCTGACGTCGGGCCATGGCCACGTACGACCATTCCCAACCATGTCCTGTCATGTCCTGCGTCGTGCCATGGCCATGACCTGCCACGTCCGACGTTGTGCCATGGCCATGCCTTGCCATGTCCTGCGTCCTGCCGTGGCCATGTCCTGCCACGTCCGATGTCGGGCCATGGACACGTACGACCAAGCCCTGCCATGTCCCATCATGTCCTACATCATGCCATGGCCATGTCCTTCCAGGTCTGACGCCGTGCCATGTCCTGCGTCCTGCCATGGGCATGTCCTGTGTCCTGCCATGTCTTGCCATGTCATGTGTCCTTCCTTGGCCATGTCCTGCCTCCTACCATGTCCTGCGTCCTGCCATGTCCTACGTCCTGCCATAGCCATGTCCTGCCACGTCTGATGTCGTGCCATGGCCACGCCCTGCCATATCCTGCGTCCTGCCATCGCCATGTCATGCCACGTCCGACGTCATGCGATGGCCACGCCCTGCCATGTCCTGCGTCCTGCCATAGCAATGTCCTACCACGTCCGACATGGTGCCATGGCCACGCCCTGCCATGTCCTGCCATGTCTTGCGTCCTGCCATGTCCTGCGTCCTGCCATGGCCATGTCTTGCCACATCCAACGTCAGGCCATGGTCATGTACGACCACGCACTGCCATGTCCCGTCATGTCCTGCATCATGCCATGGCCATGTCCAGCCACGTTCGACACCGTGCCATGGCCATGCCCTGCCGTGTCCTGCATCCCGCCATGTCCTGCATCCTGCCTTTGCCATATCCTTCCACGTCTGACGTCGGGCCATGGCCACATACGACCATTCCCTACCATGTCCTGTCATGTCCTGCGTCGTGCCATGGCCATGACCTGCCACGTCCGACGCTGTGCCATGGCCATGCGCTGCCATGTCCTGTGTCCTGCCGTGGCCATGTCCTGCCACGTCCGACGTCGGGCCATGGACATGTACGACCACGCCCTGCCATGTCCCATCATGTCCTACATCATGCCATGGCCATGTCCTTCCAGGTCCGACGCCGTGCCATGTCCTGCATCCTGCCATGGGCATGTCCTGTGTCCTACCATGTCTTGCCATGTCATGCATCCTTCCATGGCCATGTCCTGCCTCCTACCATGTCCTGCGTCCTGCCATGTCCTGCGTCCTGCCATGGCCATGTCCTGCCACGTCCGATGCCGTGCCATGGCCACGCCCTGCCATATCCTGCGTCCTGCCATGGCCATGTCATGCCACGTCCAACGTCATGCGATGGCCATGCCCTGCCATGTCCTGCGTCCTGCCATGGCAATGTCCTACCACGTCCGACATCGTGCCATGGCCATGTCATGCCACGTCCAACATCATGCGATGGCCATGCCCTGCCATGTCCTGCGTCCTGCCATGGCAATATCCTACCACGTCCGACATCGTGCCATGGCCACGCCCTGCCATGTCCTGCCATGTCTTGCGTCCTGCCATGTCCTGCATCCTGCCATGGCCATGACTTGCCACGTCCAACGTCAGGCCATGGCCATGTACGGCCACGCACTGCCATGTCCCGTCATGTCCTGCATCATGCCATGGCCATGTCCAGCCATGTTCGACACCGTGCCATGGCCATGCCCTGCCGTCTCCTGCGTCCCGCCATGTCCTGCGTCCTGCCTTTGCCATATCCTGCCACGTCCGACATCGGGCCATGGCCACGTACGACCATTCCCTACCATGTCTTGCCATGTCCTGCGTCCTGCCACGTCCGATGCCGTGCCATGGCCGCGCCGTGCCATGTCCTGCGTCCTACCATGTCATGCATCCTACCATGGGCATGTCCTATGTCCTGCCATGTCTTGCCATGTCATGCGTTCTGCCATGGCCATGTCCTACCTCCTACCATGTCCTGCGTCCCGCCATGTCCTGTGTCCTGCCTTTGCCATATCCTGCCACGTCCGACGTCGGGCCATGGCCACGTACGACCATTCCCTACCATGTCTTGCCATGTCCTGCGTCCTGCCACGTCCGATGCCGTGCCATGGCCGCGCCGTGCCATGTCCTGCGTCCTACCATGTCATGCATCCTACCATGGGCATGTCCTATGTCCTGCCATGTCTTGCCATGTCATGCGTTCTGCCATGGCCATGTCCTACCTCCTACCATGTCCTGCGTCCTGCCATGGCCATGTCCTGCCACGGCCATGTCCTGCCACGTCCGATGTCCTTCCATGGCCACGCCCTGCCATATCCTGCGTCCTGCCATGGCCATGTCATGCCACATCCGACGTCATGCGATGGCCCCGCCCTGCCATGTCCTGCGTCCTGCTATGGCCATGTCCTGAGTCCTGCCATGGCCATGTCCAACGTCCTGCAATGTCCTGAGTCCTGCCATGGCCATGCCGTGCCACCTCCTTCGCCCTGCCATGTCCTGCGTCCTGCCATGTCCTGCGTCCTGCCATGGCCATGTCCTACCACCTCCGACGCCGTGCTATGGCCATGCCCTGCCATGTCCTGCGACGTCCGAGGCCGTGCCATGGCCACGCCCTGCCTTGTCCAACGTCCTTCCATGTCCTGAGTCCTACCATATCCTGCGTCCTGCCATGGCCATGTCCTGCCACGTTCGATGCCGTGCGATGGCCACACCCTGCCAAATCCTACGTCCTGCCATGTCTTGCCATGTCCTGCGTCCCACCATGGCCATGTTCTGCCACATTCGACGTAAGCCCATGGCCACGTACGACCACGCCCTGCCATGTCCCGTCATGTCCTGCATCATGCCATGGCCATGGCCATGTCATTCCACGTCCGACATCGTGCGATGGCCACACCCTGCCATGTCCTGCGTCTTGCCATTGCTATGTCCTGCCACGTCCGACGTCGTGCCATGGCCACGCCCTGCCATGTCCTATCACGTCCTGCATCCTGCCATGTCTTGTGTCCTGCCATGGCCATGTCTTGCCACGTCCAACATCTGGCCATGGCCATGGACGACCATGCCCTGCCATGTCCCGTCATGTCCTGCATCATGCCATGGCCACGTCCGACACCGTGCCATGGCCATGCTTTGCCATGTCCTGCCATGTCCTGCGTCCTGCCATGTCCTGCGTTCTGCCATGGCCATATCCTGCCACGTCTGACGTTGGGCCATGGCCACGTCCTACGTCCTGATGTGGCCATGTCCTGCCACGTCCGACGTCGGGCCATGGCCACGTACGACCATGCCCTGCCATGTCCCATCATGTCCTACATCATGCCATGGCCATGTCCTTCCATGTCCGATGCCGTGCCATGGCCATGCCGTGCCACCTCCTTCGTCCTGCCATGTCCTGCGTCCTGCCATGTCCTGCGTCTTGCCATACCCTGCATCCTGCCATGGACATGTCCTGTGTCATGGGCGGCTTTCCAGCCATGCCCCATGATCCCCTGGACGCGCCCCGTGGCATCCTGGCCAGCCTCCCAACGCCCGTCGCCACGGTCGGCCCCGTGGTCTCGGCAGCTCCAAGTGACAAGCGCGCATGTGCCTCTGTCGCCCCACCGATAACCATTGCCAGCACCCAGCCACAGGCAAAAGCCAACAGCGCCGCGCGCGCAGACCCTGATGCTAAAGACAAAGTTGCTGCCAACGGACTTGCTGCTGCTTTGTAGAAGACTAAGTCCTTTTCATTGTAAATATAGAGTAGTTTTGCTGCATTTTCTTTAAGTGTGATTTTCCAGCTTTCATAGGTCTAGTCATGTAACTTTGGTTTATTTTTTTTACGCATTATTAAGGGGGACCAAGCAATCAAAACTTTCAAGCAAGCAAACAATTCTCTGTACTGGTGTCTCTCCCCCCGACACCGTCTTGTTTTCTGTAATAGCTTTCATTCAATGCAATCAAGCTTTCTTTCATTCTCAATTCTCTTTTCTGGCTCTCTTTCAATTGCTCATGACATTGGTTTTCCCGTACGGCACTGACAATCTAGTCTAGCGTACGGAGGGGACCCCAGTTGGCAGACAGCAACTGTACTGACATCGGTTGCCTAGCCTTACGTCGCCCTTCCAAGGAATTTCAGGAAGGCGCCGCGTAACAGTTGCAATTACCACCATTTCTGACCATGGTGAATTATGGGGATCGCATCGTGACCCTTGAGGGAACGGTTGACGCATTACGGCCCATCGTGGAAATGGTGCCCGATCTAAAGACCAGCCTAGTGTAAAGGTTGGACGACCTGGACCGCAGACTCATCCAGGCCGAAGTTGACATAGAAAACATCAGCCGCGACTCTGAAGGAGACCGGCAAACAGCAGCCACAGAGGCAGCTGAAATATTTAGTAAATTTGAGGTCCTCCAGCAGGAGCGTGCCGAGGATTTAGCCAACAGGGAACAAGAGGCAGACAGGGTGACTGCCATGCAACAAACCATAGACAACTTGACAGGCCAGCTCAATGTTGTCAATGCTGCCTTACAAGGCCTACTTCGAGGAGGCGGAAACCAATTTGGGGGTGGTGTGAACCTCGCCCCCATGGCACAAAAGCTGAAAATTCCTGAGCCAAAGCCATACAGTGGAGCTCGGAATGCCAAAGAAGTGGAAAATTTCATTTTCGACATCGAGCAATACTTCGATGCCGTGGGAAGCCTGGAAGAAGCTAAGAAGGTAGCAACTGCTGCCATGTATCTTCAGGGTGATGCCAAACTCTGGTGGCGGGTGAAGTACGAAGCCATCAAGGCAGGTGAAGATGCCCTCGACACATGGGCGGAACTGAAGGCAGCCATACGCCTACAGTTCTTCCCCGAAAATGTTGATTACAATGCCAGGAGAAAGTTGCGGGAGCTCCGCCAGACCAAATCAGTGCGAGATTACGTGCGGGAATTCTCCGCGCTCATGCTGAACATCCGTGACATGGGGGACAAAGACAAACTCTTCACCTTCCTGGAAGGGTTGAAACGTTATGCCCGGATGGAGTTGCAGAGACAAAGGGTAGACACGTTGCCTAAGGCAATCCAAGCAGCAGAGTGCCTTGGGGATTACTAAGTGGAAGCCCGGAAGGATAGGCCTCAACAGCCTGTCCGAGGAGGATACAAAGGGGGCCAACCAAACACTAGTGGCCCTAGCAGAAGTGGAGGAGACCGGAGTGCACCCAAATCCAAGGCTCCCTCTTCCGGCAGTACTAGTGCTGCATCTAGCAACAATGATCGGGGGAGGAAGCCCCCCTCAGGATGTCGCCATTGCGGCGGACCACATTGGAATAATGAATGTCTACATGCACAGATGAATGCCCATCAAGCTTTTGAGGATGGGACGGATGACGACGCCGATGATGCGGACCAGACCGAGCCAGTAGGTGCATTCAATGCAATTGTTGGCTCCATTTCTGAGCCCTTAGCGGGAACCAGTGCCGGTATCCGCAAGAAGAAGGAGCCCTGTCCAATTTCCAGGAAAGGAAATAAGAAGGCGAATTTGAGGACTCCTCCTCATCAAGAGAGGACCCTAATGTTTGTTGACATGAAGGTAAATGGCAAGCCCATTCGGGCAATGATAGACACGGGTGCCACCCACAACTACTTAGCCTCGACTCAGGTGGAGTGTCTTGGACTAGTTGTAGGAAAGGGCAAAGGTCGTGTGAAGGCTATCAACTCACCACCTCAACCAGTGGGTGGAATAGCCAAAGAAGTATCAGTGAAGCTTGGCCCTTATGAAGGAAAGTTCAACCTGCGCGTAGTGATCATAGATGACTTTGAGTTAATCGTGGGGTTGGAATTCATGAGACAGACCAATACCATGCCCGCACCGTATGCAGACATGCTACTGATGATGGGGGCAAATGGGGCCAAGCCCTGCATTATTCCTTGCATTCCCATGAAGATGGCAGCCGAGAACATCTCGGCCTTGCAGTTGAAGAAGGGGGTAAAAAGACATGAACCCACGTTCCTGGCTACCCTCTACATGGAAGATATAGAACGCTCCACGGGTCCCATTCCTGCACCCATGGAGGAGTTACTTCTGGAATTTGAAGACATCATGCCACAAGACATGCCAAAGCGTCTTCCGCCTAGGCGAATTGTGGACCATGAGATTGAGTTGGTGCCGGGTGCAAAGCCACCCGCCCGGGTGCCATACAGAATGTCACAACCCGAACTCGCCGAGCTTCGGAGACAATTGACGGAAATGCTAGACACAGGGATCATTGTGCCCTCTCAGTCCCCATACGGGTCCCCTGTGCTATTCCAAAAGAAACATGATGGTAGTTTGCGACTCTGCGTGGATTACTGGGCTCTAAACAAAATCACCGTGAAAAACAAGTACCCTATTCCGCTAATGGCAGACTTGTTTGATAGACTAGGTGGTGCAACGGTATTCACCAAAATAGACCTGAGGATAGGTTATTGGCAAGTTCGGATTGCCGATGGTGATGAGCACAAGACGACCTGTGTGACAAGATATGGGTCGTACGACTTCCTGGTTATGCCCTTTGGCTTGACTAACGCGCCAGCCACATTTTGCACCTTGATGAACCAAGTCTTCCGAGAATACATTGATGAATTCGTCGTGGTTTATTTGGATGACATTGTGGTATATAGCCAGACACTAAAAGAACACCTGGAGCATTTGTGGAAGGTCCTAGCTCGATTGTGGGAGCACGAATTATATGCGAAGCTATCTAAGTGCTCCTTTGCTCAGAAACAAATTGACTTCCTCAGACATGTCATCGAGGAAGGGAGGATCAAGATGGACCAGCAGAAGATTTAGGCCATTACAGAATGGCCGCCTCCTAAGGATATACATGCCTTGAGGTCGTTCCTTGGCCTATGCAACTTCTATCGGCGGTTTGTGAAAAATTACTCCCTCATTGCAGTGCCGCTGACAGAACTTCTCAAGAAGGCCACCCCGTGGGATTGGGGCCCCAAGCGGGCAAAGGCCTTCGATGCATTGAAGATGGCTATGTCCAATAGCCCAGTCTTGGCCCTCCCTGACTTGGCCAAGCCATTCGAAGTGCAAACGGATGCCTCCGACTATGCACTTGTGGAGTATTGCTACAAGAAGGGCATCCCGTGGCGTACGAGAGCCGGAAACTGAAGGATGCAGAGCGACGCTATGCCGCCCATGAGAAAGAATTATTGGCTGTTGTTCATTGCTTACGCCTTTGGAGGCATTATCTACTGGGAGCCCCATTCGTGGTCAAGACAAACAACACAGCCGTTAGCCATTTCATGACCCAGCCAAAGCTGAATGGACGACAAGCTAGGTGGCAGGAACTCCTAGCGGAATTTCACTTCAACCTGGAGTATCGAAGTGGAAAGACCAATCATGTTGCTGATGCACTCAATCGGAGAGCTGATCTAGCATCGATGTGTGTACTCGCCGCCCTAAAGGGAAGCGAAGTAACCACCACCATAAAAGACCAGATACAGGATCTACTCATCAAGGATCCTGCTGCACAGTATTTGGTTGATTTGGTAGGACAGGGCAAGACTCGCCAGTTCTACACCGAAGATGGGTTCCTGAAGGTGAAAGGGAACCGACTTTATGTTCCTAAAGGAGGAGATCTGCGACGGACTCTTCTTGCAGAATGCCACGATACTTTATGGGCCGGTCATCCCGGCGAGGAACGCACCATGGCATTGCTTCGCCGTGCATATTATTGGCCTCAAATGGTCGATGACGTCGCTCAGTATGTGATGACTTGTCTAGTATGCCAAAAAGATAAGTCAGACCGCTTGACGCAGGCAGGGCTCTTGGAACCACTAGCTGTACCAAAAAGACCTTGGGAAAGCGTTTCCCTGGACTTCATCACCGGATTGCCCAAGGTCGGAGATCTCACAACTATCTTGGTTGTGGTGGATCGGTTTTCCAAGTATGCTACCTTTATAGCAGCCCCACAATATATATCAGCAGAAGATACAGCTCGACTATTCTTCTCTCATGTCGTCAAGTATTGGGGCTTACCTAAAGACATTGTTAGTGATCGCGACTCACGCTTCACTAGAAATTTTTGGACCCAACTCTTTAAGTGCCTCGGGTCAAAATTGAGTCATAGCTCAAGTTTTCATCCGCAATCTGATGGCCAGACGGAGCGATTCAATGGCATGCTAGAGGAATATCTCCGGCACTTTGTGACCGGATCGCAGAAGAATTGGGTGAAGCTTCTGGATGCTGCTCAACTGTGTTTCAATTCACAAAAGAGCTCAAGTACCAACAAAAGCGCTTTTGAAATTGTTATCGGACAGCAACCGCTACTCCCACACACAGTGAACGCACCAAACATGTCAAAATCTCCTCGGGCTGCTAGCTTCTCAAAAGAATGGAAGCAAAATTTGGAGATAGTGCGGAGCTATCTTGTCAAAGCCCAAAAGCGGATGAAGATCAGAATCGCCGCTTTGTGGAATACCAGGTGGGAGACAAAGTGATGGTCAAAATCCCAAAGCGGTACTTGTTTGCAGGGGTCCATGACCCTCGCCTATTGCAAAAATATATTGGACCCTTGTCCATTGAAAGGCGCATTGGGAAAGTTGCATACCGGGTGGATACCCCAGCTTGGTGGAAAATCCATCCTGTTTTCCATGTCAGTCTCCTGAAACCTTTTCGGGAAGATATGGAGGATCCTTCGCAAAGCCAACTCACAATACCAAGTATTCGAGGCCCCAATTCAACCGGGAAAAGGCGTGCTGAAGCTATTCTTGATGATCGAGTGATTCACGCCTCTAGAAAAGATCACCAGGAGTTCTTGGTGAAGTGGCACAGATGTGATGTAGAGGAGAATACTTGGGAGAGGGGAACAAACCTCAAAGCCTACAAGAGCCTAATTGATGATTACCTTGCAAGGAAGGCGCCGAGGACGTCGCCAACTCAGGTGGGGGAGAATGTCATGGGCGGCTTTCCAGCCATGCCCCATGATCCCTTGGACGCGCCCCGTGGCATCCTGGCCAGCCTCCCAACGCTCGTCGCCACGGTCGGCCCTGTGGTCTCGGCAGCTCCAAGTGACAAGCGCGCATGTGCCTCTGTCGCCCCACCGATAACCATCGCCAGCGCCCAGCCACAGGCAAAAGCCAACAGCGCTGCGCGCGCAGACCCTGATGCTAAAGACAAAGTTGCTGCCAACGGCCTTGCTGCTGCTTTATAGAAGACTAAGTCCTTTTCATTGTAAATATAGAGTAGTTTTGCTGCATTTTCTTTAAGTGTGATTTTCCAGCTTTCATATGTCTAGTCATGTAACTTTGGTTTATTTTTTTTAAGCATTATTAAGGGGGACCAAGCAATCAAAACTTTCAAGCAAGCAAACAATTCTCTGTACTGGTGTCTCTCCCCCGACACCGTCTTGTTTTCTGTAATAGCTTTCATTCAATGCAATCAAGCTTTCTTTCATTCTCAATTCTCTTTTCTGCTCTCTTTCAATTGCTCATGACAATGGTTTTCCCGTACGGCACTGACAATCTAGTCTAGCGTACGGAGGGGACCTCAGTTGGCAGACAGCAACCATACTGACATCGGTTGCCTGGCCTTACGTCGCCCTTCCTAGGAACTTCAGGAAGGCGCCGCGTAACACCTGCCACGTCCGATGTCGTGCCATGGCTGCGCCGTGCCATGTCCTGCGTCCTACCATGGGCATGTCCTGCGTCCTGCCATGTCTTGCCATGTCATGCGTCCTGCCATGGCCATGTCCTGCCTCCTACCATGTCCTGCATCCTGCCATGGCCATGTCCTTCCACGGCCATGTCCTGCCACGTCCGATGCCGTGCCATGGCCACGCCCTGCCATATCCTGCGTCCTGCCATGGCCATGTCATGCCACGTCTGACGTCATGCGATGGCCACGCCCTGCCATGTCCTGCGTCCTGCCATGGCCATGTCTTGAGTCCTGCCATGGCCATGTCCAACATCCTGCCATGTCCTGAATCCTGCCATGGCCATGCCGTGCCACCTCCTTCGCCCTGCCATGTCCTGCGTCCTGTCATGTCCTGCGTCCTGCCATGGCCATGTCCTACAACCTCTGACGCCGTGCTATGGCCATGCCCTGCCATGTCATGCGACGTCCGACGCCGTGCCATGGCCACGCCCTGCCTTGTCCAACGTCCTTCCACGTCCTGAGTCCTGCCATATCCTGCATCCTGCCATGGCCATGTCCTGCCACGTTCGATGCCGTGCGATGGCCACACCCTGCCAAATCCTACGTCCTGCCATGTCTTGCCATATCCTGCGTCCCGCCATGGCCATGTCCTGCCACATTCGACGTAAGCCCATGGCCACGTACGACCATGCCCTGCCATGTCCCGTCATGTCCTGCATCATGCCATGGCCATGGCCATGTCATGCCACGTCCGACATCGTGCGATGGCCACACCCTGCCATGTCCTGCCTCCTGCCATGGCTATGTCCTACCACGTCCGACGACGTGCCATGGCCACGCCCTGCCATGTCCTGTCACGTCCTGCATCCTGCCATGTCTTGTGTCCTGCCATGGCCATGTCTTGCCACGTCCAACATCAGGCCATGGCCATGTACGACCATGCCCTGCCATGTCCCGTCATGTCCTGCATCATGCCATGGCCACGTCCGACATCGTGCCATTGCCATGCCCTGCCATGTCCTGCCATGTCCTGCGTCCTGCCATGTCCTGCATTCTGCCATGGCCATATCCTGCCACGTCTGACGTTGGGCCATGGCCACATCCTGCGTCCTACTGTGGCCATGTCCTGCCACGTCCGACGTCGGGCCATGGCCACATACGACCATGCCCTACCATGTCCCATCATGTCCTACATCATGCCATGGCCATGTCCTTCCACGTCCGATGTCGTGCCATGGCCATGCCGTGCCACCTCCTTCGTCCTGCCATGTCCTGCGTCCTGCCATGTCCTGCGTCTTGCCATACCCTGCGTCCTGCCATGGCCATGTCCTACCACGTCCTACACCGTGCTATGGCCACGCCCTTCCAAGTCCAACTTCCTGCCATGTCCTGAGTCCAGCCATGTACTGCGTCCTACCATGGCCATGTCCTGCCACGTCTGATGTCGTGCTATGTCCTGCGTCCTACCATGGCCATGTCCTGCGTCCTGCCATGTCTTGCCATGTCATGCGTCCCGCCATGGCCATGTCCTGCCTCCTACCATGTCCTGCATCCTGCCATGGCCATGTCCTGCCACGGCCATGTCCTGCCACGTCCGATGTCATGCCATGGCCACGCCCTGCCATATCCTGCGTCCTGCCATGGCCATGTCATGCCCCGTCTGACGTCATGCGATGGCCACGCCCTGCCTTGTCCTGCGTCCTACCATGGCCATGTCCTGAGTCCTGCCATGGCCATGTCCAACGTCCTGCCATGTCCTGAGTCCTGCCATGGCCATGCCGTGCCACCTCCTTCGCCCTGCCATGTCCTGCGTCCTGCCATGTCCTGCGTCCTGCCATGGCCATGTCCTACCACCTCTGACATCGTGCTATGGCCACGCCCTGCCATGTCCTGCGACGTCCGACGCCGTGCCATGGCCACGCCCTGCCTTGTCCAACGTCCTTCCATGTCCTGAGTCCTGCCATATCCTACGTCCTGCCATGGCCATGTCCTGCCACGTTCGATGCCGTGCGATGGCCACACCCTGCCAAATCCTACGTCCTGCCATGTCTTGCCATATCCTGCGTCCCGCCATGGCCATGTCCTGCCACATTCGACGTAAGCCCATGGCCACGTACGACCACGCCCTGCCATGTCCCATCATGTCCTGCATCATGCCATGGCCATGGCCATGTCATGCCACGTCCGACATCGTGCGATGGCCACACCCTGCCATGTCCTGCGTCCTGCCATGGCTATGTCCTACCACGTCCGACGTCGTGCCATGGCCACGCCCTGCCATGTCCTATCACGTCCTGCATCCTGCCATGTCTTGTGTCCTGCCATGGCCATGTCTTGCCATGTCCAACATCAGGCCATAGCCATGTACGACCATGCCCTACCATGTCCCGTCATGTCCTGCATCATGCCATGGCCACGTCCGACACCGTGCCATATCCATGCCCTACCATGTCCTGCCATGTCCTGCTTCCTGCCATGTCCTGCGTTCTGCCATGGCCATATCCTGCCACATCTGACGTTGGGCCATGGCCACGTCCTGCGTCCTGCTGTGGCCATGTCCTACCACATCCGACGTCGAGCCATGGCCACGTACGACCATGCCCTGCCATGTCCCATAATGTCCCACATCATGCCATGGCCATGTCCTTCCATGTTCGATGCCGTGCCATGGCTATGCCGAGCCACCTCTTTCGTCCTGCCATGTCCTGCGTCCTGCCATGTCCTGCGTCTTGCCATACCCTGCGTCCTGCCATGGCCATGTCCTACCACGTCCGACACTGTGCTATGGCCATGCCCTGCCATGTCCTCCGTACTGCCATGTCCTGCGACGTTTGACGCCGTTCCATTGCCACGCCCTGCCTTGTCCAACGTCCTACCACATCCTGAGTCCTGCCATGTCCTGCGTCCTGCCATGGCCATGTCCTGCCACGTCTGACGTTAGGCCATGGCCACGTCCTGCGTCCTGCTGTGGCCATGTCCTGCCACATCCGACGTCAGGCCATGGCCACGTACGACCATGCCCTGCCATGTCCCATCATGTCCTACATCATGCCATGGCCATGTCCTTCCATGTCCGATGTCGTGCCATGGCCATGCCGTGCCACCTCCTTCGTCCTGCCATGTCCTGCGTCCTGCCATGTCCTGCGTCTTGCCATACCCTGCGTCCTGCCATGGCCATGTCCTACCATGTCCGACACCGTGCTATGGCCACGCCCTGCCATGTCCTGCGTCCTGCCATGTCCTGCGATGTTCGACGCCATGCCATTGCCACGCCCTGCCTTGTCCAACGTCCTGCCATGTCCTGAGTCCTGCCATGTCCGGCGTCCTGCCATGGCCATGTCTTGCCACGTCCGATGCCGTGCCATGGCCGCGCCGTGCCATGTCCTGCGTCCTACCATGTCATGCATCCTACCATGGGCATGTCCTATGTCCTGCCATGTCTTGCCATGTCATGCGTTCTGCCATGGCCATGTCCTACCTCCTACCATGTCCTGCGTCCTGCCATGGCCATGTCCTGCCACGGCCATGTCCTGCCACGTCCGATGTCCTTCCATGGCCACGCCCTGCCATATCCTGCGTCCTGCCATGGCCATGTCATGCCACATCCGACGTCATGCGATGGCCACGCCCTGCCATATCCTTAGTCCTACCATGGCCATGTCCTATCACGTCCGACATCGCGCCATGGCCATGCCCTGCCATGTCCTGCCATGTCTTGCGTCCTGCCATGTCCTGCGTCCTGCCATGGCCATGTCTTGCAACATCCAACGTCAGGCCATGGCCATGTACGACAACGCACTGCCATGTCCTGTCATGTCCTGCATCATGCCATGGCCATGTCCTGCCACGTTCAACACCATGCCATGGCCATGCCCTGCTGTCTCCTGCGTCCCGCCATGTCCTGCCATGTCCTGCGTCCTGCCTTTGCCATATCCTACCACGTCTGATGTCGGGCCATGGCCATGTACCACCATTTCCTACCATGTCCTGTCATGTCCTACGTCATGCCATGGCCATGACCTGCCACGTCCGACGTTGTGCCATGGCCATGCCCTGCCATGTCCTGCGTCCTGCCGTGGCCATGTCCGACGTCGGGCCATGGACACGTATGACCACGCCCTGCCATGTCCCATCATGTCCTACATCATGCCATGGCCATGTCCTTCTAGGTCCGACGCCGTGCCATGTCCTGCGTCCTACCATGGGCATGTCCTGTGTCCTGCCATGTCTTGCCATGTCATGCGTCCTTCCATGGCCATGTCCTGCCTCCTACCATGTCCTGCATCCTGCCATGTCCTGCGTCCTGCCATGGCCATGTCCTGCCACGTACAATGCCGTGCCATGGCCACGCCCTGCCATATCCTGCGTCCTGCCATGGCCATGTCATGCCACGTCCGACGTCATGCGATGGCCACGCCCTGCCATGTCCTGCGTCCTGCCATGGCAATGTCCTACCACGTCCGACATCGCGCCATGGCCACGCCCTGCCATGTCCTGCCATGTCTTGCGTCCTGCCATGTCCTGCGTCCTGCCATGGCCATGTCTTGCCACATCCAACGTCAGGCCATGGCCATGTACGACCACGCACTGCCATGTCCCGTCATGTCCTGCATCATGCCATGGCCATGTCCAGCCACGTTCGACACCGTGCCATGGCAATGCCCTGCCATCTCCTACGTCCCGCCATGTCCTACGTCCTGCTTTTGCCATATCCTACCACGTCTGATGACGGGCCATGGCCACGTACGACCATTCCCTACCATGTCCTATCATGTCCTGCGTCATGCCATGGCCATGTCCTGCCACGTCCGACGCTGTGCCATGGCCATGCCCTGCCATGCCCTGCGTCCTGCCATGGCCATGTCCTGCCACGTCCGACGTCGGGCCATGGCCACGTACGACCACGCCCTGCTATGTCCTACAACGTGCTATGGCCACGCCCTGCCATGTCCTGCGTCCTGCCATGTCCTGCGACGTTCGACGCCGTGCCATTGCCACGCCCTTCCTTGTCCAACGTCCTGCCATGTCCTGAGTCCTGCCATGTCCTGCGTCCTGCCATGGCCATGTCCTGCCACGTCCGATGCCGAGCCATGTCCTGCGTCCTACCATGGGCATGTCCTGCGTCCTACCATGTCTTGCCATGTCATGCGTCCTGCCATGGCCATGTCCTGCCTCCTACCATGTCCTGCGTCCGTCCATGGCCATGTCCTGCCACGGCCATGTCCTGCCACGTCCGATGCCGTGCCATGGCCACGCCCTGCCATATCCTGCGTCCTTCCATGGCCATGTCATGCCACGTCTGACATCATGCGATGGCCACGCCCTGCCTTGTCCTGCGTCCTGCCATGGCCATGTCCTGAGTCCTGCCATGGCCATGTCCAACGTCCTGCCATGTCCTGAGTCCAGCCATGGCCATGTCGTGCCACCTCCTTCGCCCTGCCATGTCCTGCGTCATGCCATGTCCGTCGTCCTGCCATGGCCATGTCCTACCACCTCCGACGTCGTGCTATGGCCACGCCCTGCCATGTCCTGCGACGTCCGACGTCGTGCCATGGCCATGCCCTACCTTGTCCAACGTCCTTCCATGTCCTGAGTCCTGCCATATCCTGCGTCCTGCCATGGCCATGTCCTGCCACGTTCGATGCCGTGCGATGGCCACACCCTGTCAAATCCTACGTCCTGCCATGTCTTGCCATGGCCTGCGTCCCGCCATGGCTATGTCCTGCCACATTCGACGTAAGCCCATGGCCACGTACGACCACACCTTGCCATGTCCCGTCATGTCCTGCATCATGCCATGGCCATGGCCATGTCATGCCACGTCCAACATCGTGCGATGGCCACACCCTGCCATGTCCTGCGTCCTGCCATGGCTATGTCCTACCACATTCGACCTCATGCCATGGCCATGCCCTGCCATGTCCTATCACGTCCTGCATCCTGCCATGTCTTGTGTCCTGCCATGGCCATGTCTTGCCACGTCCAACATCAGGCCATAGCCATGTACGACCATGCCCTACCATGTCCCGTCATGTCCTGCATCATTCCATGGCCACGTCCGACACCGTGCCATGGCCATGCCCTGCCATGTCCTGCCATGTCCTGCGTCCTGCCATGTCCTGCGTTCTGCCATGGCCATATCCTGCTACGTCTGATGTTGGGCCATGGCCACGTCCTGCGTCCTGCCATGGCAATGTCCTACCACGTCCGACATCGCGCCATGGCCACGCCCTGCCATGTCCTGCCATGTCTTGCATCCTGCCATGTCCTGCGTCCTGCCATGGCCATGTCTTGCCACATCCAACGTCAGGCCATGGCCATGTACGACCACGCACTGCCATGTCCCGTCATGTCCTGCATCATGCCATGGCCATGTCCAGGCACGTTCGACACCGTGCCATGGCAATGCCCTGCCATCTCCTACGTCCCGCCATGTCCTACGTCCTGCTTTTGCCATATCCTACCACGTCTGACGCCGGGCCATGGCCACGTACGACCATTCCCTGCCATGTCCCATCATGTCCTACATCATGCCATGGCCATGTCCTTCCATGTCCGATGTTGTGCCATGGCCATGCCGTGCCACCTCCTTCGTCCAACCATGTCCTGCGTCCTGCCATGTCCTGCGTCTTGCCATACCCTGCGTCCTGCCATGGCCATGTCCTGCCACGTCCGACGTCGGGCCATGGCCACGTACGACCACGCCCTGCTATGTCCTACAACGTGCTATGGCCACACCCTGCCATGTCCTGCGTCCTGCCATGTCCTGCGAAGTTCGACGCCTTGCCATTGCCACGCCCTGCCTTGTCCAACGTCCTGCCATGTCCTGAGTCCTGCCATGTCCTGCGTCCTGCCATGGCCATGTCCTGCCACGTCCGATGCCGGGCCATGTCCTGCGTCCTACCATGGGCATGTCCTGCGTCCTACCATGTCTTGCCATGTCATGCGTCCTGCCATGGCCATGTCCTGCCTCCTACCATGTCCTGCGTCCTGCCATGGCCATGTCCTGCCACGGCCATGTCCTGCCACGACCGATGTCGTGCCATGGCCACGCCCTGCCATATCCTGCGTCCTGCCATGGCCATGTCATTCCACATCCGATGTCATGCGATGGCCACGCCCTGCCATATCCTTAGTCCTACCATGGCCATGTCCTATCACGTCCGACATCGTGCCATGGCCATGCCCTGCCATGTCCTGCCATGTCTTGCGTCCTGCCATGTCCTGCATCCTGCCATGGCCATGTCTTGCAACATCCAACGTCAGGCCATGGCCATGTACGACCACGCACTGCCATGTCCCGTCATGTCCTGCATCATGCCATGGCCATGTCCTGCCACGTTCGACACCGTGCCATGGCCATGCCCTGCCGTCTCCTGCGTCCCGCCATGTCCTGCCATGTCCTGCGTCCTGCCTTTGCCATATCCTACCACGTCTGATGTCGGGCCATGGCCACGTACCACCATTCCCTACCATGTCCTGTCATGTCCTACGTCATGCCATGGCCATGACCTGCCACGTCCGACGTTGTGCCATGGCCATGCCCTGCCATGTCCTGCGTCCTGCCGTGGCCATGTCCTGCCATGTCCGACGTCGGGCCATGGACACGTATGACCACGTCCTGCCATGTCCCATCATGTCCTACATCATGCCATGGCCATGTCCTTCTAGGTCCGACGTCGTGCCATGTCCTGCGTCCTGCCATGGGCATGTCTTGTGTCCTGCCATGTCTTGCCATGTCATGCGTCCTTCCATGGCCATGTCCTGCCTCCTACCATGTCCTGCGTCGTGCCATGTCCTGCGTCCTGCCATGGCCATGTCCTGCCACGTCCAATGTCGTGCCATGGCCATGCCCTGCCATATCCTGCGTCCTGCCATGGCCATGTCATGCCACGTCCGACGTTATGCGATGGCCATGCCCTGCCATGTCCTGCGTCCTGCCATGGCAATGTCCTACCACGTCCGACATCGTGCCATGGCCACGCCCTGCTATGTCCTGCCATGTCTTGTGTCCTGCCATGTCCTGCATCCTGCCATGGCCATGTCTTGCCACATCCAACGTCAGGCCATGGCCATGTACGACCACGCACTGCCATGTCCCGTCATGTCCTGCATCATGCCATGGCCATGTCCAGCCACGTTCGACACCGTGCCATGGCCATGCCCTGCCGTCTCCTATGTCCCGCCATGTCCTACGTCCTGCTTTTGCCATATCCTACCACGTCTGACGTCGAGCCATGGCCACGTACGACCATTCCCTACCATGTCCTGTCATGTCCTGCGTCAGCCATGACCATGTCCTGCCACGTCCGACGTTGTGCCATGGCCATGCCCTGCCATGCCCTGCGTCCTGCCATGGCCATGTCCTGCCACGTCCGACGTCGGGCCATGGCCACGTACGACCACGCCCTGCTATGTCCTACAACGTGCTATGGCCACACCCTGCCATGTCCTGCGTCCTGCCATGTCCTGCGAAGTTCGACGCCTTGCCATTGCCACGCCCTGCCTTGTCCAACGTCCTGCCATGTCCTGAGTCCTGCCATGTCCTGCGTCCTGCCATGGCCATGTCCTGCCACGTCCGATGCCGGGCCATGTCCTGCATCCTACCATGGGCATGTCCTGCGTCCTACCATGTCTTGCCATGTCATGCGTCCTGCCATGGCCATGTCCTACCTCCTACCATGTCCTGCGTCCTGCCATGGCCATGTCCTGCCACGGCCATGTCCTGCCATGTCCGATGCCGTGCCATGGCCACGCCCTGCCATATCCTGCGTCCTGCCATAGCCATGTCATGCCACGTCTGACATCATGCGATGGCCACGCCCTGCCTTGTCTAACGTCCTGCCATGTCCTGAGTCCTGCCATGTCCTGCTTCTTGCATTGGCCATGTCCTGCCACGTCCGATGCTGTGCCTTGGCCGCGCCGTTCCATGTCCTGCGTCCTACCATGTCATGCATCCTACCATGGGCATGTCCCATCATGTCCTACATCATGCCATGGCCATGTCCTTCCATGTCCGATGTCGTGCCATGGCCATGCCGTGCCACCTCCTTCGTCCTGCCATGTCCTGCGTCCTGCCATGTCCTGCGTCTTGCCATACCCTGCGTCCTGCCATGGCAATGTCCTACCACATCCGACACCATGCTATGGCCACGCCCTGCCATGTCCTGCGTCCTGCCATGTCCTGCGACGTTCGACGCCGTGCCATTGCCACACCCTGCCTTGTCTAACGTCCTGCCATGTCCTGAGTCCTGCCATGTCCTGCTTCTTGCATTGGCCATGTCCTGCCACGTCCGATGCTGTGCCTTGGCCGCGCCGTGCCATGTCCTGCGTCCTACCATGTCATGCATCCTACCATGGGCATGTCCTGCGTCCTGCCATGTCTTGCCATGTCATGCATCCTGCCATGGCCATGTCCTACCTCCTACCATGTCCTGCGTCCTGCCATGGCCATGTCCTGCCACGGCCATGTCCTGCCACGACCGATGCCGTGCCATGGCCACGCCCTACCATATCTTGCATCCTGCCATGGCCATGTCATTCCACATCCGATGTCATGCGATGGCCACGCCCTGCCATATCCTTAGTCCTACCATGGCCATGTCCTATCACGTCCGACATCGTGCCATGGCCATGCCCTGCCATGTCCTGCCATGTCTTGCGTCCTGCCATGTCCTGCGTCCTGCCATGGCCATGTCTTGCAACATCCAACGTCAGGCCATGGCCATGTACGACCACGCACTGCCATGTCCCGTCATGTCCTGCATCATGCCATGGCCATGTCCTGCCACGTTCGACACCGTGCCATGGCCATGCCCTGCCGTCTCCTGCGTCCCGCCATGTCCTGCCATGTCCTGCGTCCTGCCTTTGCCATATCCTACCACGTCTGATGTCGGGCCATGGCCACGTACCACCATTCCCTACCATGTCCTGTCATGTCCTACGTCATGCCATGGCCATGACCTGCCACGTCCGACGTTGTGCCATGGCCATGCCCTGCCATGTCCTGCGTCCTGTCGTGGCCATGTCCTTCCATGTCCGACGTCGGGCCATGGACACGTATGACCACGTCCTGCCATGTCCCATCATGTCCTACATCATGCCATGGCCATGTCCTTCTAGGTCCGACGTCGTGCCATGCCCTGCGTCCTGCCATGGGCATGTCTTGTGTCCTGCCATGTCTTGCCATGTCATGCGTCCTTCCATGGCCATGTCCTGCCTCCTACCATGTCCTGCGTCGTGCCATGTCCTGCGTCCTGCCATGGCCATGTCCTGCCACGTCCAATGTCGTGCCATGGCCACGCCCTTCCATATCCTGCGTCCTGCCATGGCCATGTCATGCCACGTCCGACGTCATGCGATGGCCACGCCCTGCCATGTCCTGCGTCCTGCCATGGCAATGTCCTACCACGTCCGACATCGTGCCATGGCCACGCCCTGCTATGTCCTGCCATGTCTTGCGTCCTGCCATGTCCTGCATCCTGCCATGGCCATGTCTTGCCACATCCAACGTCAGGCCATGGCCATGTACGACCACGCACTGCCATGTCCCGTCATGTCCTGCATCATGCCATGGCCATGTCCAGCCACGTTCGACACCGTGCCATGGCCATGCCCTGCCGTCTCCTATGTCTCGCCATGTCCTACGTCCTGCTTTTGCCATATCCTACCACGTCTGACGTCGGGCCATGGCCACGTACGACCATTCCCTACCATGTCCTGTCATGTCCTGCGTCATGCCATGACCATGTCCTGCCACGTCCGACGTTGTGCCATGGCCATGCCCTGCCATGCCCTGCGTCCTGCCATGGCCATGTCCTGCCACGTCCGACGTCGGGCCATGGCCACGTACGACCACGCCCTGCTATGTCCTACAACGTGCTATGGCCACGCCCTGCCATGTCCTCCGTCCTGCCATGTCCTGCGAAGTTCGACGCCTTGCCATTGCCACGCCCTGCCTTGTCCAACGTCCTGCCATGTCCTGAGTCCTGCCATGTCCTGCGTCCTGCCATGGCCATGTCCTGCCGCGTCCGATGCCGGGCCATGTCCTGCGTCCTACCATGGGCATGTCCTGCGTCCTACCATGTCTTGCCATGTCATGCGTCCTGCCATGGCCATGTCCTGCCTCCTACCATGTCCTGCGTCCTGCCATGGCCATGTCCTGCCACGGCCATGTCCTTCCACGTCCGATGCCGTGCCATGGCCACGCCCTGCCATATCCTGCGTCCTGCCATGGCCATATCATGCCACGTCTGACATAATGCGATGGCCACGCCCTGCCTTGTCCTGCGTCCTACCATGGCTATGTCCTGAGTCCTGCCATGGCCATGTCCAACGTCCTGCCATGTCCTGAGTCCAGCCATGGCCATGCCGTGCCACCTCCTTCGCCCTGCCATGTCCTGCGTCCTGCCATGTCCTGCGTCCTGCCATGGCCATGTCCTACCACCTCCGACGTCGTGCTATGGCCACGCCCTGCCATGTCCTGCGACGTCCGACGCCGTGCCATGGCCACGCCCTGCCTTGTCCAACGTCCTTCCATGTCCTGAGTCATGCCATGGCCATGTCCTGCCACGTTCGATGCCGTGCGATGGCCACACCCTGCCAAATCCTACGTCCTGCCATGTCTTGCCATGTCCTGCGTCCCGCCATGGCCATGTCCTGCCACATTCGACGTAAGCCCATGGCCACGTACGACCACGCCTTGCCATGTCCCGTCATGTCCTGCATCATGCCATGGCCATGGCCATGACATGCCACGTCCGACATCGTGCGATGGCCACACCCTGCCATGTCCTGCGTCCTGCCATGGCTATGTCCTACCACGTTCGACGTCGTGCCATGGCCACGCCCTGCCATGTCCTATCACGTCCTGCATCCTGCCATGTCTTGTGTCCTGCCATGGCCATGTCTTGCCACGTCCAACATCAGGCCATGGCCATGTACGACCATGCCCTGCCATGTCCCGTCATGTCCTGCATCATGCCATGGCCACGTCCGACACCGTGCCATTGCCATGCCCTGCCATGTCCTGCCATGTCCTGCGTCCTACCATGTCCTGCATTCTGCCATGTCTTGCCATGTCCAACATCAGGCCATAGCCATGTACGACCATGCCCTGCCATGTCCCGTCATGTCCTGCATCATGCCATGGCCACGTCCGACACCGTGCCATGGCCATGCCCTGCTATGTCCTGCCATGTCCTGCGTCCTGCCATGTCCTGCGTTCTTCCATGGCCATATCCTGCTACGTCTGACGTTGGGTCATGGCCACGTCCTGCGTCCTGCTGTGGCCATGTCCTGCCACATCCGACGTCGAGCCATGGCCACATACGACCATGCCCTGCCATGTCCCATCATGTCCTACATCATGCCATGGCCATGTCCTTCCATGTCCGATGCTGTGCCATGGCCATGCCGTGCCACCTCTTTCGTCCTGCCGTGTCCTGCATCCTGCCATGTCCTGCGTCTTGCCATACCCTGTGTCCTGCCATGGCCATGTCCTACCACGTCCGACACCGTGCTATGGCCACGCCCTGCCATATCCTGCGTACTGCCATGTCCTGCGATGTTCGACGCCGTGCCATTGCCACGCCCTGCCTTGTCCAACATCCTGCCATGTCCTGAGTCCTGCCATGTCCTGCGTCCTGCCATGGCCATGTCCTGCCACGTCTGACGTTGGGCCATGGCCACGTCCTGCGTCCTGCTGTGGCCATGTCCTTCCACGTCCGACGTCGGGCCATGGCAACGTACGACCATGCCCTGCCATGTCCCATCATGTCCTACATCATGCCATGGCCATGTCCTTCCATGTCCGATGCCGTGCCATGGCCATGCCGTGCCACCTCCTTCGTCCTGCCATGTCCTATGTCCTGCCATGTCCTGCGTCTTGCCATACCCTGCGTCCTGCCATGGCCATGTCCTACCACGTCTGACACCGTGCTATGGCCACGCCCTGCCATGTCCTGCGTCCTGCCATGTCCTGCGACATTCGACGTTGTGCCATTGCCACACCCTGCCTTGTCCAACGTCCTGCCATGTCCTGAGTCCTGCCATGTCCTGCGTCCTGCCATGTCCATGTCCTGCCACGTCTGATGCTGTGCCTTGGCCGCGCCGTGCCATGTCCTGCGTCCTACTATGTCATGCGTCCTACCATGGGCATGTCCTGCGTCCTGCCATGTCTTGCCATGTCATGCGTCCTGCCATGGCCATGTCCTACCTCCTACCATGTCCTGCGTCCTGCCATGGCCATGTCCTGCCACGGCCATGTCCTGCCACGACCGATGCCGTGCCATGGCCACGCCCTACCATATCTTGCGTCCTGCCATGGCCATGTCATTCCACATCCGATGTCATGCGATGTCCACGCCCTGCCATATCCTTAGTCCTACCATGGCCATGTCCTATCACGTCCGACATCGTGCCATGGCCACGCCCTGCCATGTCCTGCCATGTCTTGCGTCCTGCCATGTCCTGCGTCCTGCCATGGACATGTCTTGCAACATCCAACGTCAGGCCATGGTCATGTACGACCACGCACTGCCATGTCCCGTTATGTCCTGCATCATGCCATGGCCATGTCCTGCCACGTTCGACACCGTTCCATGGCCATGCCCTGCCGTCTCCTGCGTCCCGCCATGTACTGCCATGTCCTGCGTCCTGCCTTTGCCATATCCTACCACGTCTGACGTCGGGCCATGGCCACGTACCACCATTCCCTACCATGTCCTGTCATGTCCTGCGTCGTGCCATGGCCATGACCTGCCACATCCGACGTTGTGCCATGGCCATGCCCTGCCATGTCCTGCGTCCTGTCGTGGCCATGTCCTGCCACGTCCGACGTCGGGCCATGGCCACGTACGACCACGCCCTGCCATGTCCTACATCATGCCATGGCCATGTCCTTCCAGGTCCGATGCCGTGCCATGTCCTGCGTCCTGCCATGTCCTGCATCCTGCCATACCCTGCGTCCTGCCATGGCCATGTCCTGCCACCTCCGACGCCGTGCTATGGCCACGCCCTGCCATGTCCTGCGTCCTGCCATGTCCTGTGACGTCTGACGCCATGCCATGGCCATGCTATGCCATGTCCAACGTACTGCCATGTCCTGATTCCTGCCATGGCCATGTCCTGCCATGTCCGACGCCGTTCCATGGCCACGCCCTGCCATGTCTTGCGTCCCACCATGTCCTGCGTCCTGCCATGGGCATGTCCTGCATCCTGCCATGTCCTGCGTCCTGCCATGGCCATGTCCTACCACGTCCGACGTCGTACCATGGCCACGCCCTGCCATGTCCTGCCATGTCCTGCATCCTGCCATGGCCATGTCTTGCCACATCCAACGGCAGGCCATGGCCATGTACGACCATGCACTGCCATGTCCCGTCATGTCCTGCATCATGCCATGGCCATGTCCAGCCACGTTCGACACTGTACCATGGCCATGCCCTGCCATCTCCTGCGTCCCGCCATGTCCTGCGTCCTGCCTTAGCCATATCCTACCACGTATGACGTCGGGCCATGGCCACGTACGACCATTCCCTACCATGTCCTGTCATGTCCTGCGTCATGCCATGGCCATGTCCTGCCACGTCCGACGCTGTGCCGTGGCCATGCCCGGCCATGTCCTGCGTCCTGCCGTGGCCATGTCCTGCCACGTCCCACATCGGGCCATGGCCACGTATGACCACGCCCTGCCATGTCCTAAATCATGCCATGGCCATGTCCTTCCAGGTCCGATGCCATGCCATGTCCTGCGTCCTGCCATGTCCTGCGTCCTGCCATACCCTGCGTCCTGCCATGGCCATGTCCTGCCACCTCCGACGCCGTGCTATGGCCATGCCCTGCCATGTCATGTGTCCTGCCATGTCCTGTGACGTCCGACGCCATGCCATGGCCATGCTCTGCCATGTCCAATGTCCTGCCATGTCCTGAGTCCTGCCATGGCCATGTCCTGCCACGTCCGACGCCGTTCCATGGCCACGCCCTGCCATGTCTTGCGTCCCACCATGTCCTGCGTCCTGCCATGGGCATGTCCTGCATCCTGCCATGTCTTGCCATGTCCTGCGTCCTGCCATGGCCATGTCCTACCACGTCCGACGTCGTGCCATGGCCACGCCCTGCCATGTCCTGCCATGTCCTGCGTCTTGCCATGGCCATGTCTTGCCACGTCCAACATCAGGCCATGGCCACGTACGACCATGCCCTGCCATGTCCTGTCATGTCGTGCATCATGCCATGGCCATGTCCTGCCATGTCCTGCTTCCTGCTGTGGCCATATCCTGCCACGTCTGACGTCGGGCCATGGCCACGTACGACCATTCCCTGCCATGTCCTGTCATGTCCTGCGTCGTGCCATGGCCATGTCCTGCCACGTCCGACGCTGTGCCATGGCCATGCCCTGCCATGTCCTGCGTCCTGTCGTGGCCATGTCCTGCCACGTCCGACGTCGGGCCATGGCCATATACGACCATGCCCTGCCATGTCCCATCATGTCCTACATTATGCCATGGCCATGTCATTCCATGTTTGACCCCGTGCCATCTCCACGCCCTGCCATGTCATTCTTCCTTCCATGTCCTATGACGTCCGACGCCGTGCCATGGCCACGCCCTTCCAAGTCCAACGTCCTGCCATGTCTTGAGTCCAGCCATGTCCTGCGTCCTACCATGGCCATATCCTGCCACATCCGACGTCAGTCCATGGCCACGTACGACCATGTCCTGCCATGTCCTGTCATGTCCTATGTCGTTCTATGTCCATGTCCTTCCATGTTCGACGTCGTGCCACATTCGACGCCATGCCATGGCTATGTCCTGCGTCCTGCCATTTCCTGCGTCCTGCCATGTCCTACGTCCTGCCGTGGCCATGTCCTACCACGTCAGACGTTGGGCCATGGCCACGTACGACCACGCCCTCCCATGTCCTGTCATGTCCTTCATCATGACATGGCCATGTCCTGCCACGTCAGATGTCGTGCCATGGCGACACCCTGACATGTCCTGCTTCCTTCCATGTCCTATGACATCCGACGCCGTGCCATGGCCATGCCCTTCCAAGTCCAACTTCCTGCCATGTCCTGAGTCCAGCAATGTCCTGCGTCCTACCATGGCCATGTCCTGCCACATTCGACGTCAGTCCATGGCCACGTACGACCATGCCATGCCATGTTCCGTCATGTCCTGCATCATGCCATGGCCATGGCCATGTCATGCCATGTCCGACATCGTGCGATGGCCACACCCTGCCATGTCCTGCGTCCTGCCATGGCTATGTCCTACCGACTTCGTGCCATGGCTACGCCCTGCCATGTCCTGCCACGTCCTGCATCCTGCCATGTCTTGTGTCCTGCCATGGCCATGTCTTGCCACGTCCAACGTCAGGGCATGGCCATGTACGACCATGCCCTGCCATGTCCCATCATGTCCTGCATCATGCCATGGCCACGTCTGACACCGTGCCATGGCCATGCTCTGCCATGTCCTGCCATGTCCTGCGTCCTGCCATGTCCTGCGTTATGCCATGGCCATATCCTGCCACGTCTGATGTTGGGCCATGGCCACGTACGACCATTCCCTGCCATGTCCTGTCATGTGCTACATCGTGCCACGGCCATGTCCTGCCACGTCCGACGTTGTGCCATGGCCATGTCCTGCGTCCTGCTGTGGCCATGTCCTGCCACGTCCGAAGGCGGGCCATGGCCAAGTACGACCATGCCCTGCCATGTCCCATCATGTCCTACATCATGCCATGGCCATGTCCTTCCATGTCCGATGCCGTGCCATGGCCATGCCGTGCCACCTTCTTCGTCCTGCCATGTCCTGCGTCTTGCCATGTCCTGCGTCTTGCCATACCCTGCGTCCTGCCATGGCCATGTCCTACCACGTCTGACACCGTGCTATGGCCACGCCCTACCATGTCCTGCGTCCTACCATGTCCTACGACGTTCGACGTCGTGCCATTGCCATGCCCTGCCTTGTCCAACATCCTGCCATGTCCTGAGTCCTGCCATGTCCTGCGTCCTGCCATGGCCATGTCTTGCCACATCCAACGTCAGGCCATGGCCATGAACGACCACACGCTGCCATGTCCCGTCATGTCCTGCATCATGCCATGACTATGTCCAGCCACGTTCGACACCGTGCCATGGCCATGCCCTGCCGTCTCCTGCGTCCCGCCATGTCCTGCGTCCTGCCTTTGCCATATCCTGCCACGTCCGACGTCGGGCCATGGCCACGTACGACCATTCCCTACCATGTCTTGCCATGTCCTGCGTCCTGCCACGTCCGATGTCGTGCCATGGCCGCGCCGTGCCATGTCCTGCGTCCTACCATGTCATGCGTCCTACCATGGGCATGTCCTGCGTCCTGCCATGTCTTGCCATGTCATGCGTCCTGCCATGGCCATGTGCTGCCTCCTACCATGTCCTGCGTCCTGCCATAGCCAATATCCTGCGTCCTGCCATGTCCTGTGTCCTGCCATGGCTATGTCCTGCCACGTCCGACGTCGGGCCATGGCCACGTACGACCATGCCCTGCCATGTCCCATCATGTCCTACATCATGCCATGGCCATGTCCTTCCATGTCCGATGCCATGCCATGGCCATGCCGTGCCACCTCCTTCGTCCTGCCATGTCCTGCGTCCTGCCATGGCCATGTCATGCCACATCCGACGTCATCCGATGGCCACGCCCTGCCATGTCCTGCGTCCTGCCATGGCCATGTCCTACCACGTCCGCCATCTTCTTTCATGATCTTAGTATATCTTTGCCCGAACGTTTTCTTCTTCCTTTAAAGATTTCATCTATTCATTTGTTAAATATTATTACATATCTTTCAAACTTCTTACATCTCTTTCCTTCGAAAGATTGCAACAGCTCAATCCTATAACTTTGGTAATTCAATATAAATAGAAGAGGACTAAAGTTTCTTGCTGCACACATAGGGTGCATTCCATTGTGGTTCCTGCCATGTCTTGCGTCCTGCCATGTCCTACGTCCTGCCATGGCCATGTCTTGCCATGTCCTGCGTCCCGTCGTGGCCATGTCCTGCCACATTCGACGTAAGCCCCTGGCCACGTACGACCACTCCCTGCCATGTCCCGTTATGTCCTGCATCATGCCATGGCCATGGCCATGTCATGCCACGTCCGACATCGTGTGATTGCCACACCCTGCCATGTCTTGTGTCCTGCCATGGCTATGTCCTACCACGTCCGACATCGTGCCATAGCCACGCCCTGCCATGTCCTGTCACATCCTGCATCCTGCCATGTCCTGTCACATCCTGCATCCTGCCATGTCTTGTGTCCTGCCATGGCCATGTATTGCCATGTCCAACGTCAGGCCATGGCCATGTACGACCATGCCCTGCCATGGCCCTTCATGTCCTGCATCATGCCATGGCCACGTCCGACACCATGCCATGGCCATGCCCTGCCATGTCCTGCCATGTCCTGCGTCCTGCCATGTCCTGCGTTCTGCCATGCCCATATCCTGCCACGTCTGACGTTGGGCCATGGCCACGTCCTGCGTCCTGCTGTGGCCATGTCCTGCCACGTCCGACGTCGGGCCATGGCCACGTACGACCATGCCCTGCCATGTCCCATCATGTCCTACATCATGCCATGGCCATGTCCTTCCAAGTCCGATGCCGTGCCATGGCCATGCCGTGCCACCTCCTTCGTCCTGCCATGTCCTACGTCCTGCCATATCCTGCGTCCTGCCATGGCCATGTCCTGCCACGTTCGATGCCGTGCGATGGCCACACCCTACCAAATCCTACGACCTGCCATGTCTTGCCATGTCCTGCGTCCTGCCGTGGCCATGTCCGACGTCGGGCCATGGCCACGTACGACCATTCCCTGCCATGTCCCATCATGTCCTACATCATGCCATGGCCATGTCCTTCCAGGTCCGACGCCGTGCCATGTCCTGCATCCTACCATGTCCTGTGTCCTGCCATACCCTGCGTCCTGCCATGGCTATGTCCTGCCACCTCCGACGCCGTGCTATGGCCACGCCCTGCTATGTCCTGCGTCCTGCCATGTCCTGTGATGTCCGACGCCGTGCCATGGCCACACCCTGCAATGTCCAACGTCCTGCCATGTCCTGAGTCCTGCCATGGCCATGTCCTGCCACATCCGACGCCGTTCCATGGCCACGCCCTGCCATGTCTTGCATCCTACCATGTCCTGCATCCTGCCATGGGCATGTCCTGCATCCTGCCATGTATTGCCATGTCTTGCGTCCTGCCATGGCCATGTCCTACCACGTCCGACGTCATGCCATGGCCATGCCCTTCCATGTCCTGCCATGTCCTGCGTCCTGCCATGGCTATGTGTTGCCACGTCCAACATCAGGCCATGGCCACGTACGACCATGCCCTGCCATGTCATGTCATGTCGTGCATCATGCCATGGCCATGTCCTGCCACGTCCGACGCCGTGCCATGGCCATGTCCTGCCATGTCCTGCGTCCTACCGTGGCCATATCCTGCCACGTCTGACGTCGGGCCATGGCCACGTATGACAATTCTCTGCCATGTCCTGTCATGTCCTGCGTCGTGCCATGGCCATGTCCTGCCACGTCCGACGCTGTGCCATGGCCATGCCATGCCATGTCCTGCGTCCTGTCGTGGCCATGTCCTGCCACATCCAACGTCGGGCCATGGCCATGTACGACTATGCCCTGCCATGTCCCATCATGTCCTACATCATGCCATGGCCATGTCCTTCCACGTCCGACACCGTGCTATGGCCACGCCCTGCCATGTCCTGCGTCCTGCCATGTCCTGCGACGTTCGACGCCGTGCTATTGCCATGCCCTGCCTTGTCCAACATCCTGCCATGTCCTGAGTCCTGCCATGTCCTGCGTCCTGCCATGGCCATGTCTTGCCACATCCAACGTCAGGCCATGGCCATGTACGTCCACACACTGCCATGTCCCGTCATGTCCTGCATCATGCCATGACTATGTCCAGCCACGTTCGACACCGTGCCATGGCCATGCCCTGCCGTCTCATGCGTCTCGCCATGTCCTGCGTCCTGTCATGGCCATGGCATGATGCAGGACATGACGGGACATGGCAAGGCGTGGTCGTACGTGGCCATGGGCTTACGTCGAATGTGGCAGGACATGGCCATGGCGGGACGCAGGACATGGCAAGACATGGCAGGACGTAGGATTTGGCAGGGTGTAGCCATCGCACGACATCGAACGTCGCAGGACATGGCCATGGCAGGACTCAGGACATGGAAGGACGTTGGACAAGGCAGGGCGTGGCCATGGCACGGCGTCGGACGTCGCAGGACATGGCAGGGCGTGGCCATAGCACGACGTCGGAGGTGGTAGGACATGGCCATGGCAGGACGCAGGACATGGCAGGACGCAGGACATGGCAGGGCGAATGAGGTGGCACGGCATGGCCATGGCTGGACTCAGGACATGGCAGGACGTTGGACATGGCCATGGCAGGACTCAGGACATGGCCATGGCAGGACGCAGGACAAGGCAGGGCGTGGCCATCGTATGATGTCAGACGTGGCATGACATGGCCATGGCAGGACACAGGATATGGCAGGGCGTGGCCATGGCAGGACGCAGGACATGGTAGGAGGCAGGACATGGCCATGGCAGGATGCATGACATGGCAAGACATGGTAGGACGCAGGACATGCCCATGGTAGGAGGCAGGACATGGCCCGGCATTGGACGTGGCAGGACATGGCCATGGCAGGACGCAGGACATGGCAGGACTCAGGACATGGCAGGACGTTGGACAAGGCAGGGCGTGGCAATGGCACGGCGTCGAATGTCGCAGGACATGGCAGGACGCAGGACATGGCAGGACTCAGGACATGGCAGGACGTTGGACAAGGCAGGGCGTGGCAATGGCACGGCGTCGAATGTCGCAGGACATGGCAGGACGCAGGACATGGCAGGGCGTGGCCATAGCACATTGTAGGACATAGCAGGGCGTGGTCGTACGTGGCCATGGCCCGACGTCGGACGTGGCAGGACATGGCCATGGCAGGACGCAGGGCATGGCCATGGCACAGCGTCGGACGTGGCAGGACATGGCCATGGCATGATGCAGGACATGACAGGACGTGGTAGGGAATGGTCGTACGTGGCCATGGCCCGACGTCAGACGTGGTAGGATATGGCAAAAGCAGGACGTAGGACATGGCGGGACGTTGGAGACGGCAGGGCATGGCCATGGAACGGTGTCGAACATGGCTGGACATGGCCATGGCATGATGCAGGACATGACGGGACATGGCAGTGCGTGGTCGTACATGGCCATGGCCTGACGTTGGATGTGGCAAGACATGGCCATGGCAGGACGCAGGACATGGCAGGACGCAAGACATGGCAGGACATAGCAGGGCGTGGCCATGGCACGATGTCGGACGTGGTAGGACATTGCCATGGCAGGACGCAGGACATGGCAGGGCGTGGCCATCGCATGACGTCGGACGTGGCATGACATGGCCATGGCAGGACGCAGGATATGGCAGGGCGTGGCCATGGCACGGCATTGGACGTGGCAGGACATGGCCATGGCAGGACGCAGGACATGGCAGGACGCAGGACATGGTAGGAGGCAGGACATGGCCATGGAAGGACGCATGACATGGCAAGACATAGCAGGACACAGGACATGCCCATGGCAGGACGCAGGACATGGCACGGCGTCGGACCTAGAAGGACATGGCCATGGCATGATGTAGGACATGATGGGACATGGCAGGGCGTGGTCATACGTGTCCATGGCCCGACGTCAGACATGGCAGTACATGGCCACGGCAGGACGTAGGACATGGCAGGGCATGGCCATGGCACAACGTCGGACGTGGCAGGTCATGGCCATGGCATGACGTAGGACATGACAGGACATGGTAGGGAATGGTGGTACGTGGCCATGGCCCGACATCAGACGTGGTAGGATATGGCAAAGGCAGGACGCAGGACATGGCAGGACATGGCGGGACACAGGAGACGGCAGGGCATGGCCATGGCACGGTGTCGAACGTGGCAGGACAAGGCCATGGCATGATGCAGGACATGACGGGACATGGCAGTGCGTGGTCGTACATGGCCATGGCCTGACATTGGATGTTGCAAGACATGGCCATGGCAGGACGCAGGACATGGCAGGACGCAAGACATGGCAGGACATGGCAGGGCATGGCCATGGCACGATGTCGGACGTGATAGGACATGGCCATGGTAGGACTAAGGATATGGTAGGGCGTGGCCATCTCATGACATCGGATGTGGAATGACATGGCCATGGCAGGACGCAAGATATGGTAGGGCGTGGCCATGGCACAGCATTGGTCGTGGTAGGACATGGCCGTGGCATGACATGGCCATGGCAGGATGGAGGACATGGTAGGAGGTAGGACATGGCCATGGCAGGACGCATGACATGGCAAGACATGGCAGGACGCAGGACATGCCCATGGTAGGATGCATGACATGGTAGGACGCAGGACATGGCACGGCGCAGCCAAGGCATAACATCGGACGTGGCAGGACATGGCCAATGCAAGAAGCAGGACATGGCAGGACTCAGGACATGGCAGGACGTTAGACAAGGCAGGGCATTGCAATGGCACGGCGTCGAACGTCGCAGGACATGGCAGGACGCAGGACATGGCAGGGCGTGGCCATAGCACGGTGTCGGACGTGGTAGGACATGGCCATGGCAGGAAGCAGGGTATGGCAAGACACAGGACATGGCAGGACGCAGGACATGGCAGGACGAAGGAGGTGGCACGGCATGGCCATGGCACGACATCGGACATGGAAGGACATGGCCATGGCATGATGTAGGACATGATGGGACATGGCAGGGCATGGTCGTACGTGGCCATGGCCCGACGTCGGACGTGGCGGGACATGGCCACAGCAGGACGTAGGACGTGGCCATGGCCTAACGTCAGACGTGGCAGGACATGGCCATGGCAGGACGCAGGACATGGCAGGACTCAGGACGTGGTAGGACGTTGGACAAGGCAGGGCGTGGCAATGGCACGGCGTCAAACGTCGCAGGACATGGCAGTACGGAGGACATGGCAGGGCGTGGCCATAGCACGGTGTCGGACATGGTAGGACATGGCCATGGCAGGACGCAGGGTATGGCAAGACGCAGGACATGGCAGGACACAGGACATGGCAAGACGAAGGAGGTGGCACGGCATGGCCATGGCACAGCATCGAACATGGAAGGACATGGCCATGGCATGATGTAGGACATGATGGGACATGGCAGGGCATGGTCGTGTGTGGCCATGGCTCGACGTCGGATGTGGCAGGACATGGCCACAGCAGGACGCAGGACGTGGCCATGGCCCAACATCAGACGTAGCAGGATATGGCCATGGCAGAACGCAGGACATGGCAGGACGCAGGACATGGCAGGACATGGCAGGGCATGGCCATGGCACGGTGTCGGACGTGGCCATGGCATGATGCAGGACATGACGGGACATGGCAGGGCATGGTCGTACATGGCTATGGCCTGATGTTGGACGTGGCAAGACATGGCCATGGCAGGACGTAAGACATGGCAAGATGCAGGACGTGATAGGACATGGCAGGGCATGGCCATGGCACGACGTCGAACGTGGTAGGACATAGCCATGGCAGGACGCAGGACATGGCAGGGTGTGGCCATCGCATGATGTTGGACGTGGCATGACATGGCCATGGCCATGGCATGATGCAGGACATGACGAGACATGGCAAGGCGTGGTCGTACGTGGCCATGGGCTTACGTCGAATGTGGCAGGACATGGCCATGGCGGGACGCAGGCCATGGCAAGACATGGCAGGACGTAGGATTTGGCAGGGTGTGGCCATCGCACGGCATCGAACATGGCAGGACATGGCCATGGCAGGACGCAGGATATGGCAGGACTCAGGACATGGAAGGACGTTGGACAAGGCAGGGCGTGGCCATGGCACGGCGTCAGACGTCGCAGGACATGGCAGGGCGTGGCCATAGCACGACGTCGGAGGTGGTAGGACATGGCCATGGCAGGACGCAGGACATGGCCGGACGCAGGACATGGCAGGGCGAAGCAGGTGGCACGACATGGCCATGGCTGGACTCAGGACATGGCAGGACGTTGGACATGGCCATGGCAGGACTCAGGACATGGCCATGGTAGGACGTAGGACAAGGCAGGGCGTGGCCATCGCATGATGTCAGACGTGGCATGACATGGCCATGGCAGGACGCAGGATATGGCAGGGCGTGGCCATGGCACGGCATCGGACGTGGCAGGACATGGCCGTGGCAGGACATGACCATGGCAGGACGCAGGACATGGTAGGAGGCAGGACATGGCCATGGCAGGACGCATGACATGGCAAGACATGGTAGGACGCAGGACATGCCCATGGTAGGACGCAGGACATGGCCCGGCATCGGACGTGGCAGGACATGGCCATGGCAGGACGCAGGACATGGCAGGACTCAGGACATGGCAGGACGTTGGACAAGGCAGGGCGTGGCAATGGCACGGCGTCGAACGTCGCAGGACATGGCAGGATGCAGGACATGCAGGGCGTGGCCATAGCACGTTGTAGGACATAGCAGGGCGTGGTCGTACGTGGCCATGGCCCAACGTCGGACGTGGCAGGACATGGCCATGGCAGGACGCAGGGCATGGCCATGGCACAGCGTCGGACGTGGCAGGACATGGCCATGGCATGACGCAGGACATGACAGGACATGGTAGGGAATGGTCGTACGTGGCCATGGCCCGACGTCAGACGTGGTAGGATATGGCAAAAGCAGGACGTAGGACATGGCGGGACGTAGGAGACGGCAGGGCATGGCCATGGCATGGTGTCGAACGTGGCTGGACATGGCCATGGCATGATGCAGGACATGACGGGACATGGCAGTGCATGGTCGTACATGGCCATGGCCTGACGTTGGATGTGGCAAGACATGGCCATGGCAGGACGCAGGACATGGCAGGACGCAAGACATGGCAGGACATGGCAGGGCATGGCCATGGCACGATGTCGGACGTGGTAGGACATTGCCATGGCAGGACGCAGGACATGGCAGGGCGTGGCGATCGCATGACGTCGGACGTGGCATGACATTGCCATGGAAGGACGCAGGATATGGCAGGGCGTGGCCATGGCACGGCATTGGACGTGGCAGGACATGGCCATGGCAGGACGCAGGACATGGCAGGACGCAGGACATGGTAGGAGGCAAGACATGGCCATGGAAGGTCGCATGACATGGCAAGACATGGCAGGACACAGGACATGCCCATGGCAGGACGCAGGACATGGCACGGCGTCGGACCTAGAAGGACATGGCCATGGCATGATGTAGGACATGATGGGACATGGCAGGGCATTGTCATACGTGTCCATGGCCCGACGTCGGACATGGCAGGACATGGCCACGGAAGGACGCAGGACATGGCAGGGCATGGCCATGGCACAACGTCGGACGTGGCAGGTCTTGGCCATAGCATGACGTAGGACATGACAGGACATGGTAGGGAATGGTGGTACGTGGCCATGGCCCGACATCAGACGTGGTAGGATATGGCAAAGGCAGGACGCAGGACATGGCAGGATATGGCGGGACGCAGGAGACAGCAGGGCATGGCCATGGCACGGTGTCGAACGTGGCAGGACATGGCCATGGCATGATGCAGGACATGACGGGACATGGCAGTGCGTGGTCGTACATGGCCATGGCCTGACGTTGGATGTTGCAAGACATGGCCATGGCAGGACGCAGGACATGGCAGGACGCAAGACATGGCAGGACATGGCAGGGCATGGCCATGGCACGATGTCGGACGTGATAGGACATGGCCATGGTAGGACTAAGGATATGGCAGGGCGTGGCCATCGCATGACATCGGATGTGGAATGACATGGCCATGGCAGGACGCAGGATATGGTAGGGCGTGGCCATGGCACGGCATCGGTCATGGCAGGGCATGGCCGTGGCAGGACATGGCCATGGCAGGACGTAGGACATGGTAGGAGGTAGGACATGGCCATGGCAGGACGCATGACATGGCAAGACATGGCAGGACGCAGGACATGCCCATGGTAGGATGCATGACATGGTAGGACGCAGGACATGGAAAGGCGCGGCCAAGGCACAGCATCGGACGTGGCAGGACATGGCCATGGCAGGACGCAGGACATGGCAGGACTCAGGACATGGTAGGACGTTGGACAAGGCAGGGCGTGGCAATGGCACGGCGTCGAACGTCGCAGGACATGGCAGGACGCAGGACATAGCAGGGCGTGGCCATAGCACGGTGTCGGACGTGGTAGGACATGGCCTTGGCAGGACGCAGGGTATGGCAAGACGCAGGACATGGCAGGACGCAGGACATGGCAGGACGAAGGAGGTGGCATGGCATGGCCATGGCACGACATCGGACATGGAAGGACATGGCCATGGCATGATGTAGGACATGATGGGACATGGCAGGGCATGGTCGTACGTGGCCATGGCCTGACGTCGAACGTGGCAGGACATGGCCACAGTAGGACGCAGGACGTGGCCATGGCCTAACGTCAGACGTGGCAGGACATGGCCATGGTAGGACGCAGGACATGGCAGGACTCAGGACGTGGTAGGACGTTGGACAAGGCAGGGCGTGGCAATGGCACGGCGTCAAACGTCGCAGGACATGGCAGTACGGAGGACATGGCAGGGCGTGGCCATAGCCTGGTGTCGGACGTGGTAGGACATGGCCATGGCAGGACGCAGGGTATGGCAAGACGCAGGACATGGCAGGACGCAGGACATGGCAGGACGAAAGAGGTGGCACGGCATGGCCATGGCACGGCATCGGACATGGAAGGACATGGCCACGGCATGATGTAGGACATGATGGGACATGGCAGGGCATGGTCGTACGTGGCCATGGCTCGACGTCGGACGTGGTAGGACATGGCCACAGCAGGACGCAGGACGTGGCCATGGCCCAACGTCAGATGTGGCAGGATATGGCCATGGCAGAACGCAGGACATGGCAGGACGCAGGACATGGCAGGACATGGTAGGGCATGGCCATGGCACGGTGTCGGACTTGGCCATGGCATGATGCATGACATGACGGGACATGGTAGGGCATGGTCGTACATGGCTATGGCCTGATGTTGGACGTGGCAAGACATGGCCATGGCAGGACACAAGACATGGCAGGATGCAGGACGTGATAGGACATGGCAGGGCGTGGCCATGGCACGACGTCGGACGTGGTAGGACATAGCCATGGCAGGACGCAAGACATGGCAGGGCATGGCCATGGCACAACGTCGGACGTGGCAGGTCATGGCCATGGCATGACGTAGGACATGACAGGACATGGTAGGGAATGGTGGTACGTGGCCATGGCCCGACATCAGACGTGGTAGGATATGGCAAAGGCAGGACGCAGGACATGGCAGGATATGGCGGGACGCAGGAGACAGCAGGGCATGGCCATGGCACGGTGTCGAACGTGGCAGGACAGGGCCATGGCATGATGCAGGACATGACGGGACATGGCAGTGCGTGGTCGTACATGGCCATGGCCTGACGTTGGATGTTGCAAGACATGGCCATGGCAGGACGCAGGACATGGCAGGACGCAAGACATGGCAGGACATGGCAGGGCATGGCCATGGCACGATGTCGGACGTGATAGGACATGGCCATGGTAGGACTAAGGATATGGTAGGGCATGGCCATCGCATGACATCGGGTGTGGAATGACATGGCCATGGCAGGACGCAAGATATGGTAGGGCGTGGCCATGGCACGACATCGGTCATGGCAGGACATGGCCGTGGCAGGACATGGCCATGGCAGGACGCAGGACATGGTAGGAGGTAGGACATGGCCATGGCAGGACGCATGACATGGCAAGACATGGCAGGACGCAGGACATGCCCATGGTAGGATGCATGACATGGTAGGACGCAGGACATGGAACGGCGCGGCCAAGGCACAGCATCGGACGTGGCAGGACATGGCCATGGCAGGACGCAGGACATGGCAGGACTCAGGACATGGTAGGACGTTGGACAAGGCAGGGCGTGGCAATGGCACGGCGTCGAATGTCGCAGGACATGGCAGGACGCAGGACATAGCAGGGCGTGGCCATAGCACGGTGTCGGACGTGGTAGGACATGGCCATGGCAGGACGCAGGGTATGGCAAGACGCAGGACATGGCAGGACGCAGGACATGGCAGGACGAAGGAGGTGGCATGGCATGGCCATGGCACGACATCGGACATGGAAGGACATGGCCATGGCATGATGTAGGACATGATGGGACATGGCAGGGCATGGTCGTACGTGGCCATGGCCTGACGTCGAACGTGGCAGGACATGGCCACAGCAGGACGCAGGACGTGGCCATGGCCTAACGTCAGACGTGGCAGGACATGGCCATGGTAGGACGCAGGACATGGCAGGACTCAGGACGTGGTAGGACGTTGGACAAGGCAGGGTGTGGCAATGGCACGGCGTCAAACGTCGCAGGACATGGCAGTACGGAGGACATGGCAGGGCGTGGCCATAGCACGGTGTCGGACGTGGTAGGACATGGCCATGGCAGGACGCAGGGTATGGCAAGACGCAGGACATGGCAGGACGCAGGACATGGCAGGACGAAAGAGGTGGCACGGCATGGCCATGGCACGGCATCGGACATGGAAGGACATGGCCACGGCATGATGTAGGACATGATGGGACATGGCAGGGCATGGTCGTACGTGGCCATGGCTCGACGTCGGACGTGGTAGGACATGGCCACAGCAGGACGCAGGATGTGGCCATGGCCCAACGTCAGATGTGGCAGGATATGGCCATGGCAGAACGCAGGACATGGCAGGACGCAGGACATGGCAGGACATGGTAGGGCATGGCCATGGCACGGTGTCGGACTTGGCCATGGCATGATGCATGACATGACGGGACATGGTAGGGCATGGTCGTACATGGCTATGGCCTGATGTTGGACGTGGCAAGACATGGCCATGGCAGGACACAAGACTTGGCAGGATGCAGGACGTGATAGGACATGGCAGGGCGTGGCCATGGCACGACGTCGGACGTGGTAGGACATAGCCATGGCAGGACGCAGGACATGGCAGGGTGTGGCCATCGCACGATGTCGGACGTGGCATGACATGGCCATGGCCATGGCATGATGCAGGACATGATGGGACATGGCAGGGCGTGGTCGTACGTGGCCATGGGCTTACGTCGAATGTGGCAGGACATGCCCATGGCGGGACGCAGGATATGGCAAGACATGGCAGGACGTAGGATTTGGCAGGGTGTGGCCATCGCACGGCATCGAACGTGGCAGGACATGGCCATGGCAGGATGCAGGATATGGCAGGACTCAGGACATGGAAGGACGTTGGACAAGGCAGGGCGTGGCCATGGCACGGCGTCGGACGTCGCAGGACATGGCAGGGCGTGGCCATAGCACGACGTCGGAGGTGGTAGGACATGGCCATGGCAGGACGCAGGACATGGCAGGACGCAGGACATGGCAGGGCGAAGGAGGTGGCACGGCATGGCCATGGCAGGACTCAGGATATGGCAGGATGTTGGACATGGCCATGGCAGGACTCAGGACATGGCCATGGCAGGACGCAGGACAAGGCAGGGCGTGGCCATCGCATGACGTCAGACGGGGCATGACATGGCCATGGCAGGACGCAGGATATGGTAGGGCGTTGCCATGGCACGACATCGGACGTGGCAGGACATAGCCGTGGTAGGACATGGCCATGGCAGGACGCAGGACATGGTAGGAGGCAGGACATGGCCATGGCAGGATGCATGACATGGCAAGACATGGCAGGATGTAGGACATGCCCATGGTAGGACGCAGGACATGGCACGGCATCGGACGTGGCAGGACATGGCCATGGTAGGACGCAGGACATGGCTGGACTCAGGACATGGCAGGAAGATGGACTTGGAAGGGCGTGGCCATAGCACGGTGTCGGACGTGGTAGGACATGGCAATGGCAGGACGCAGGGTATGGCAAGACGCAGGACATGGCAGGACGCAGGACATGGCAGGACGAAGGAGGTTGCACGGCATGGCCATGGCGCGGCATCGGACGTGGAAGGACATGGCCATGGCATGATGTTGGACATGATGGGACATGGCAGGGCATGGTCGTACGTGGCCATGGCCGACGTCGGACGTGGCAGGACATGGCCACAGCAGGACGCAGGACGTGGCCATGGCGCAACATCAGACATGGCAGGATATGGCCATGGCAGAATGCAGGACATGGCAGGACGCAGGACATGGCAGGACATGGCAGGGCATGGCAATGGCACGGTGTCGGACGTGGCCATGGCATGATGCAGGACATGACGGGACATGGCAGGGCATGGTCGTACGTGGCCATGGCTCGACGTCGGATGTGGTAGGACATGGCCATAGCAGGACGCAGGACGTGGCCATGGCCCAACGTCAGATGTGGCAGGATATGGCCATGGCAGAACGCAGGACATGGCAGGACGCAGGACATGGAAGGACATGGTAGGGCATGGGCATGGCACGGTGTCGGACTTGGCCATGGCATGATGCAGGACATGACGGGACATGGTAGGGCATGGTCGTACATGGCTATGGCCTGATGTTGGACGTGGCAAGACATGGCCATGGCAGGACACAAGACATGGCAGGATGCAGGACGTGATAGGACATGGCAGGGCGTGGCCATGGCACGACGTCGGACGTGGTAGGACATAGCCATGGCAGGACGCAGGACATGGCAGGGTGTGGCCATCGCACGATGTCGGACGTGGCATGACATGGCCATGGCCATGGCATGATGCAGGACATGATGGGACATGGCAGGGCGTGGTCGTACGTGGCCATGGGCTTACGTCGAATGTGGCAGGACATGCCCATGGCGGGACGCAGGATATGGCAAGACATGGCAGGACATAGGATTTGGCAGGGTGTGGCCATCGCACGGCATCGAACGTGGCAGGACATGGCCATGGCAGGATGCAGGATATGGCAGGACTCAGGACATGGAAGGACGTTGGACAAGGCAGGGCGTGGCCATGGCACGGCGTCGGACGTCGCAGGACATGGCAGGGCGTGGCCATAGCACGACGTCGGAGGTGGTAGGACATGGCCATGGCAGGACGCAGGACATGGCAGGGCGAAGGAGGTGGCACGGCATGGCCATGGCAGGACTCAGGACATGGCAGGACGTTGGACATGGCCATGGCAGGACTCAGGACATGGCCATGGCAGGACGCAGGACAAGGCAGGGCGTGGCAATCGCATGACGTCAGACGGGGCATGACATGGCCATGGCAGGACGCAGGATATGGTAGGGCGTTGCCATGGCACGACATCGGACGTGGCAGGACATGGCCGTGGCAGGACATGGCCATGGCAGGACGCAGGACATGGTAGGAGGCAGGACATGGCCATGGCAGGATGCATGACATGGCAAGACATGGCAGGACGTAGGACATGCCCATGGTAGGACGCAGGACATGGCACGGCATCGGACGTGGCAGGACATGGCCATGGTAGGACGCAGGACATGGCTGGACTCAGGACATGGCAGGAAGTTGGACTTGGAAGGGCGTGGCCATAGCACGGTGTCGGACGTGGTAGGACATGGCCATGGCAGGACGCAGGGTATGGCAAGACGCAGGACATGGCAGGACGTAGGACATGGCAGGACGAAGGAGGTGGCACGGCATGGCCATGGCGCGGCATCGGACGTGGAAGGACATGGCCATGGCATGATTTAGGACATAATGGGACATGGCAGGGCATGGTCGTACGTGGCCATGGCCGACGTCGGACGTGGCAGGACATGGCCACAGCAGGACGCAGGACATGGCCATGGCCCAACGTCAGACGTGGCAGGATATGGCCATGGCAGAATGCAGGACATGGCAGGACGCAGGACATGGCAGGACATGGCAGTGCATGGCAATGGCACGGTGTCGGACGTGGCCATGGCATGATGCAGGACATGACGAAACATGGCAGGGCATGGTCGTACATGGCCATGGCCTGATGTTGGACGTGGCAAGACATGGCCATGGCAGGACACAAGACATGGCATGATGCAGGACGTGACAGGACATGGCAGGGCATGGCCATGGCACGACGTCGGACGTGGTAGGACATAGCTCTGATACCAACTGTTACGCGGCGCCTTCCTGAAGTTCCTTGGAAGGGCGACGTAAGGCTAGGCAACCGATGTCAGTACGGTTGCTGTCCGCCAACTGAGGTCCCCTCCGTACGCTAGACTAGATTGTCAGTGCCGTACGGGAAAACCAATGTCATGAGCAATTGAAAGAGAGCAGAAAAGAGAATTGAGAATGAAAGAAAGCTTGATTGCATTGAATGAAAGCTATTACAGAAAACAAGACGGTGTCGGGGGGGAGAGACACCAGTACAGAGAATTGTTTGCTTGCTTGAAAGTTTTGATTGCTTGGTCCCCCTTAATAATGCTTAAAAAAAATAAACCAAAGTTACATGACTAGACCTATGAAAGCTGGAAAATCACACTTAAAGAAAATGCAGCAAAACTACTCTATATTTACAATGAAAAGGACTTAGTCTTCTACAAAGCAGCAGCAAGTCCGTTGGCAGCAACTTTGTCTTTAGCATCAGGGTCTGCGCGCGCGGCGCTGTTGGCTTTTGCCTGTGGCTGGGCGCTGGCGATGGTTATCGGTGGGGCGACAGAGGCACATGCGCGCTTGTCACTTGGAGCTGCCGAGACCACGGGGCCGACCGTGGCTACGGGTGTTGGGAGGCTGGCCAGGATGCCACGGGGCGCGTCCAAGGGATCATAGGGCATGGCTGGAAAGCCGCCCATGACACAGGACATGGCCATGGCAGGACGCAGGACATGGCAAGACTCAGGACATGGCAGGACGTTGGACAAGGCACGGAGTGGAAATGGCACGGCGTCGAACGTCGCAGGACATGGCAGGACGCAGGACATGGCAGGGCGTGGCCATAGCACGGTGTAGGACGTGGTAGGACATGTCCATGGCAGGATGCAGGGTATGGCAAGACGCAGGACATGGCAGGACGCAGGACATGGCAGGACGAAGGAGGTGGCATGGCATGGCCATGGCACGGAATCGGACATGGAAGGACATGGCCATGGCATGATGTAGGACATGATGGGACATGGCAGGGCATGGTCGTACGTTGCCATGGCCCGACATCGGACATGGCAGGACATGGCCATAGCAGGACGTAGGACGTGGCCATGGCGCAACGTCAGACGTGGCAGGATATGGCCATGGCAGAATCAGCTCAACCTTGCGCGAACATGGGACCAACATCACAAACGGGTAGGCGAAAAGGCCTGGGGTCCCAACCGCTCAACTTGCTCCATGGGAACGCAATGCCCTTCTCATGTTTGCGATGCACTACTTAACAACCCCATCGCGAACGCGACCCCCACATCGCGAATGCGAAGAAAAACCTTTCCTCCTGCCTTCAGCTCCTTTTTGCGAACGCGGAACACCCCTCGCGAACGCGAAGAAGGAAAGCAACAACTAGGAAACCAAAAAATCTACTATTTTTCACAAGTCCAAAATGATCCATTAAGCATCTGAAACTCACCCAAGGCCCCTGGGACCTCAACCAAACATACCAACCAGTCCTAAAACACCATACGAACTTAGTCGAGCCCTCAAATCACACCAATCAATAACAAAAACATGAATCACCCTCCAATAAAAAAAATAATGAACTTAAAACTTCAAATTTCTACAACCGATGCCGAAACCTATCAAACCACGTACGATTGACCTCACATTTTGCACACAAGTCATATTCAACATTATGGACCTACTCCAACTTTCAAAATCGGAATCCAACCCCGATATCAAACAGTCCACTTCTGGTTAAAATCTCCAAAAATTTAACTTTCGCCATTCAAGCTTAATTCTACTACAAACCTCCAAATCACATTCCAGATGCGCTCCGAAGTCCAAAATACCAAACGGAGGTAACAGAACCGACAGAACTCCATTCCAGAGTTGTCTTCACATAATTCTGACTACGGTCAAAATCCTAAGACTTAAGCTTCCGTTTCAGGGACTAAGTGTCCCAAATCACTCTGAAACCACAATAAAACCTCCTAGCAAGTCTCATAAGTAGAAAGAGAGACGGGGGAAGCAGTAAATAGTGGATCGGGGCTAATACGCTCAAAATGACCAGACGGACCGTTACATCCCCCCCTCTTAAAGCAATCGTTCGTCCTCGAACGAGCATAGAGACATACCTAAAGTGGTGAAAAGATGAGGATAACGGCTGCGCATATCCTACGATCTCCCAAGTCGCCTCCTGGACCGGCTAACCCCTCCAACGAACCTTCACAGAAGCAATGTTCTTTGACCTCAGCTTTCGAACCTGCCTGACCAAAATAGCCACTAGCTCCTCAGCATAAGATAGATCTTTGTCCAACTGGACTTAGCTGAAATCTAACACGTGATACGGATCGCTGTGATACTTCCGGAGCATAGAAACATGGATTACTACGTGAACTCTCGATTGACTAGGAGATAAATCAAGCTCATAAGAAACCTCCCCAACTCACCGCAACACCTCAAATGTAATGTTGTCTCAAGTCTTGATACATCTTCGCGGTGCCCGGATGAATAGAATACCGCGAACTGCGAGCCTCCTAGAGAATCAACTAATGCAAACCATCTACATTGGGCACACATAGCCTGCCCTGCATCTTCAATGCACCATCATCCCCAATAGTGACCTCCTTCGTGTCACTATTCTAGACCGTGTCCTTAAGGACTAGCAAATGGGGGTTATCATACTGACTCTCCCTGATACAATCATAAAGAGAAGACTGAGAGACCACACGAGCCAATACTCGACTCGTCTCAGAAATATCCAATCTAACAAACTGACTAGCTAAGGGCTGAACATCCAACACCAATGGCCTCTCTACTGTTGGAAGATATGCTAAGCTTCCCAAACTCTCCGCCTGGCGACTCAAGGCATCAGCCACCACATTGGCCTTCCCGGGATGGTACAAAATGGTGATATCATAGTCTTTAAGAAGCTCCAACCACCTCCACTGACGCAAGTTAAGATCCTTTTGTTTGAAAAGATGCTACAAATTCCGATGATCAGTGTAAATCTCACAATGGACCCCGTACAAATAGTGCCACCAAATCTTCAAGGCATGAACAATAGCTGCTAACTCAAGGTCTTGGACATGATAGTTCTTCTCATGGGGCTTCAACTGACACAAAGCATAAGTAATCACTCTACCCTCCTATATCAGAACATACCCAATACCGATCTGTGAGGCATCACAATACACTATGTAAGAACCAGAAGATGATGGTAGAACTAGAACTGGAGCCGTGGTCAACGCAGTCTTGAGCTTCTGAAAGCTCTCCTTGCACTCATCTGACCACTTGAAAGGAGCACCCTTTTGGGTAAATTTAGTCAAGGGCGATGCAATAGATGAGAAACCCTCTACAAAACAACGGTAATAACCACCCAAACTGAGAAAACTCCAAATCTTCGTGGCTAAAGAAGGTCTGGGCCAACTTTGAACTGCCTCTATCTTCTTCGGATCTACCTGAATACCCTTATCGGACACCATATGCCCATGAACGCCACTGAACTGAGCCAAAACTCACACATGGAGAACTTAGCATACAACTTCTCCTCCCTCAACCGCTGTAACACAATCCTCAGATGCTGGGTATGCTCCTCCTAGCTACGAGAGTACACCAGGATGTCATCAATGAATACAATAATGAACGAGTCAAGATAAGGCTGAAGCACACTATTCATCAGATGCATGAGCACTGCTGGGGCATTGGTCAGCCCAAAAGACATCACAAGGAACTCATAATGGCCATATCCTGTCCTGAAAGCTGTCTTAAGAATATCTGAGTCCCAAATCTTAAGCTGGTGATACCCTAACCTCAAATCAATCTTGGAGAACACCATCACTCCCTGAAGCTGTTCAAACAGATCATCAATATGTGGCAAAGGATACTTGTTCTTGATTGTGACCTTATTCAACTACCTGTAATCAATGCACATTCTCATAGTACCATCCTTCTTATTTACAAATAGAACTGGTGCACCCTAAAGTGACATGCTAGGCCGGATAAACCCCTTATCAAGGAGTTCCTAAAGTTGTTCCTTCAATTTCCTCAACTCTGCCGGTGCCATACGATACAGTGGAATAGATATGGGTTGAGGGCCCGACAATAAATCAATACCGAAGTCAATATCCATGTCAGGCGACATGCCCGACAGGTCTGCAGGAAACACATCTAGAAAATCTCGTACCACCGGAATAGAATCAATAGCAGGGGTCTCTGCACTAACATCCCTCACAAAGGCCAAATAAGATAGACAACCCTTCCCAACCATCCGCTAAGCCTTCAAGTATGAAATCACTCTACTGGGAACATAGTCTATAAAGCCGCTCCACTTAACCCTCGACAAACCCGGCATTGCCAACGTCACGGTCTTAGCATGACAATGTAAAATAGCATGACATGGAGACAACAAATCCATACCCCAAATCACGTCATAATCGACCATACTAAGCAGCAAGAGATCTACTCTGGTCTCCAGACTTCCAATAGTCACCACACATGACCAATATACTTGGTCCATAATAATAGTATCGCCCACTAGAGTGGATACATAAATAGATGAAACTAGAGACTCACGGGGCATATCCAGATAATGAGCAAAATATGAGGACACATATAAAGCAATAACATCTCTATGGAAAACTGAGACAATACCTGTAATCATAGAATCTGAAGCAATGGCATCTGGTCTGGCAGGGAGAGTATAGAAACGGGCTTGGCCACCCCCTGATCGGCCTCCCCCCTCTCGGGCGGCCCTAGCCGACTGAGCTCCACCCCGAGTTGGCTGAGCGGGTGGTTAAGAAACTTGTGCTCATGTCATAGACTGGCTCCTCTGCTGAGCTGGACCTCCCACTAGGCTGGGACACTTCCTCCTCCTGTGACCAAACTCTCCACACTCATAGCAATGTCCCGGTACTGGTGCTGGGGACTGAAGGGAGCCCCAAGCACCAGGATAATTGGTAGAAGGACCCGGCATAGATGAGCCCTGGCCTGATAGAGCACAGGGCGAACTCTGAGCAAGGAGAACACTGAGAGATGAATGGCCCTGTTGGTAACTGTATGAACCATGATATTGATGCACCACGGTGAACTGGGGGAGCTGTCCGAGCATGTCTGAAAGGACGACCCCTACAATGGTGGAACTGTCCCCCAGAAGGAACACTGCTAAACCCACCCTATCCATAAGGCCTCTTGGCCTCCCTCTCAACCCGCTCCTGGCTGTGAACTATCTCAATCTAATGAGCAATTTCGACAACCTCATCAAACGTAGCGTCAAACACTCTCTCTGTAGTCATAAGCAATTGCAGCTAAAAAGAAAGGCTATCTATGAACCTCATGATCCTGTCTCTGTCTGTGGGAACCAACCAGATATCATGATGGGCCAACTCAGAAAATCTCATCTCTTACTGTGTCACGGACATATCGCCCTGATAAAACTGCTCAAACTTCCTATGCAACTCATCTCTGCGGGACTGAGTCACGAACTTCTCCAGTACTTAGACCAGAGAACTGCTGCCAAGTAAGGGGTGCTGTGCCGACCAGACTATGCATCTCGTTAGCCTCCCACCAACTGAAGACAACCCAAAGAACTGAAAAGTAGTGAACGAGACCCCACTGGTCTCTAGAATACCTGTTGTACGGAGTATCCTCTGACACTTGTCCAAGAATCCATGTGCATCCTCTCCCTCGGTACCATTGAAAGATGGAGAATGGAGTCTCCCAAACCTCTCCAATAGACGTTGCTCATCATCGGGCATGACAGGAACCACATAGTCCCGAGCAGATACAACCGGTTGGGCTGGTGGTGCCCCCGGTGTCTGGAGTCCATGCACCACCTGCTCTGGTGTGCGGGCGGCAGGAGTCTGAGCACCTCCTCTGGCTAGAGAAGTGCTTACTGTGGCCGGAATAGAGACGGCCAGAGCAAGACTGGTGCACATGGTCAGAATCTGAGCTATGGCCTCCTGAAGGCCTAGAATCACAATGGTCACTGGTGGTGCCTGAGCTGGTCCCACAGGGTCATCCACAACTGGAGCCTGCTCCTGAACTTGGGCAACTGGTGGATCTGCAGGTGATGCCCTAGCTGTGGTGCGAGTTGAACCTCTGCCCCTACCGCAGCCTCTACCGTGACCTCGGCCTCTCGCGGCCCTGACTGATGGTATTGGTGGCTATCCATCCTGCCCCGTAGCACGCGTCCTTACCATCTCTGAGAGAATAGAATAACAAAAATTCAGTTACCAGAATCAAACGATTCGCACGACAAGAATTCAAGCATGTGAAATTTCCTAAGGGTTCGGCAACCTCTCGAAGATAAATACAGACGTCTCTGTAAGACTCTACTAACCCACTCAGGACTCGTGAGACTTATGTAGCCTAGTCTCTGGTACCAACTTGTCACGACCCAAAATTATAACCTGTCATGATGGCGCCTATCGATGGTACTAGGCAAGCAGATTGTTCAAAATACTTCAAATGTTTCACAAAATAAACCAAAAGCTTGATATGACAGAGTTTTCATAAAGACAGGAGTTAAACACAAAATATAACGCATCTAAACAACCAGTCTAAGAAACAATGTCTACAAGTGTCTGTGTCTAAGTGCCAATATCGAAAATAAAGATAACAAGAAAGGAGAGGCAAGGCTGCGAACACCGGCAACTACCTTGTGAATCTCCGATACTCAACCATGCACGAGATCAACATCCTTTATGACCGGATACACCTTGATTTGCACATGAAGTGTAGGATGTAGCATGAGTACAACCAACTCTGTAAGTAATAAAAAGAAATTAGGAACTGAGAAGTAGTGACGAGCTATACAATTATTGTTCACTTCAGTAATTTCAGCAATGAGAGTAGACATGATTCAATTCCGGCAAATATCTGTTAAGTCAGTTGCACATTTACTACGTTCAGATAAACCGGATACAATATTTTCTTAAAGTTTAGAACAATGACATATTTCAGCTAAGTGCAGCAACAAAGGAAGCAAATGCAACCTCTCAGTATTACAATCACTCAAGCTCTCAATAGCTCAAACACTCGGCTCTCAACCGTCAATAATCACACTCAATAGGTACCTGCGCTCACTGTGGGTGTACAGACTCTGGAGGGGCTCCTTCAGCCCACCCGCTATAATCTGCACGGACAACTCACGTGCTATAATATCATATCAGAATCCGCATGGACAACTCACGTGCCATAATAAGCCAATAAGGCCTGCTGTAGGTGGGCAGCCCCGATCCATATAATAGTAATAATATATATAAAGCCAACATGGCTTGCTGTGGCGTGCAGCCCGATCCCAAAAATATCCTCACAATCAGGCCCTCGGCCTCACTCAGTCATAAACCTCTCAAGCCACTCGGGCTCTCAGTAAAACAGGGTATTCAACCCAAAACAACTTTTATATGCATCAAAACAGAGTAATGAAAACTGAGTTATGTAGTAAACAGGTATAACCATGATTCAGTATAGATTTTCAATCGAAAACAGTGAGAGAATAGTAAGAAACGTTCCTGAAGGGTCCAAACACCACTGGCACAAGGCCCAAACATGGAATTCAGCCCAGTTTACAGAAACTCTTTCTAAAACACATAAGCATCATATAGTTTCAACAAAATTTACAACTTTACAATTGCTACGGGATGGACCAAGTCACAATCCCCAATGGTGCACGCCCACATGCCCATCACCTAGCATATGTGTCACCTCAAAATAGTAGAATGATACGAAATCTGGGGTTTCATACCCTTAGGACTAGATTGACAATCGTTACTTGCCTCAAAATAGTCAAATCTCTACCCCGCGATGCTCTTGCCTCTCGACTCGGCCTCCAAATGCTCTAAATCTATTCACAATCAGTACAATACCATAAATATACGCTAATGGAATGAATTCCACAAGAAAAACTACTAATTCAGACCAAAAACCCAAAATTGGCTCAAACCCGGCCCCCGGGCCCACGACTCGGAATCGGGTAAAATTCACAAATTACGAACACCCATTCACTCACACGTCCAACCATACTAGTTTCACTCAAATCCGACATCGAATTGACATTCAAATCCCAAAAAATTATTTTATGAACTTTCTACAATTTTCCCCAAATTTCCACCTCAAAGTACTAATCAGATGATGAAATCATTGATATATTCATGTATAATAACCAAATTTGAGTTAGAATCACTTACCCACATGAATTTCTTGAAAAGCCCACGAAAACTCGCCACAAACCGAGCTCCCAAGGTCCAAAATATGAAATAATATCCTAAACCTCATTTATATTGTGCACCTCTGATCTCCCACTTCGCGGTCCGCAAACTTTTGAGCGGTCGCGCCTCCCAGGTTCTGCGGTCGCGAAAAACCGGTGCGGCCGCACTTTTTGATGGCTACACTATCAGGCTTGACTATTTTGGCCATAACTTTCTCTACATATGTTCAAATGATAGCTTCTTTATCTCTTTGCAAACTAGACACAAAGGGCTACAACTTTTGTTTTTGAATCATCTCAAAAATCCTTGTAGATCAAAAGATATAGGTTTCCGAAGTCGGACCAGCGGATCTGCAGAACTTTTCCCTAGAGAGCGAAATTCTGCTGAGGTCCGCGAAATTTAAAGCACCAGAACCATACCTGAGTTCCGGAAATGCCCGGACTCGCTCAAAACTCACCCCGAAACACACCCGAGGCCCCTAGGACCTCAACCAAACATACCAACCAATCCTAAAACACCATACGAACTTAGTCGAACCTTCAAATCACATCAAAACAACATCAAAACACCAAAATACCCTCGGATTCAAGCCTAAGAACTTCTAGACTTACGAATTCCACAACCGATGTCGAAACCTATCAAACCACGTCCGAATGACCTCAAATTTTGCACAAACGTCACAAATGACAGTACGAACCTACTCCAACTTCTGGAATTCTATTCCCACCCTGATATCAAATTTTCCACTGCCGACCGAAATCACAGAATTTCCAACTTTCGCCAATTCAAGCCTAATTCCACTACAGACCTCCAAATCACATTCCAGACGCGATCCTAAGTCCCAAATCACCTCACAAATCTAATGGAACAATCAGAATTCCAATCCGAGGTCAAATGCTAAAAAGTAAAACTTGGTCAACTCTCCCAATTTAAAGCTTCAATAATGAAATTCTTTCTTCCAATTCGATTTCGAAATACCTGCGAACCAAAAACGACGATTCACACAAGTCAAAGTACATCATATGGAGCTACTCATGCCCTCAAACAATCGAGCGAAGTGCAAATGTTCAAAACGACCGGCCGGGTTGTTACATCCTCCCCCACTTAAACATACGTGCGTCCTCGAACGTGCCCAGAGTTGTCCCAAAAGCCATCAAATCGTTGTGTAACTTTCCCATGCACATACTCGGGGGTGATCCCATGTTACCCTATCCCATACAGGTCCGATAGTACAGCATAACTGAAATTTCTCAATTCAACCTAGCCCACAAGCCTTCGAATAATATTTCCAACAGTTAAACCTAGCCCAGAAGTTTGCATTTACATACCGTATAAGCCTGAACAAGCTATACCAAAAGGCGTAACCATAACTCAAATACCGCATAGCTCGAATGCTTGAAGCAATGATTTCTAATCACAATATCGGCTAAAATCAACCGAGTCCGGTAATAAACCGCATATCAGACAAAACCTCATTCTAAAACCTTCGTACACTGCTGGTGATGAAAGAAACATATCGAATTCATAACTATTCATTAGACCAACAGGTCATGGAGCTCCCGTACCTTCTACAAGAACTATAGCAAATTTCAAAGCCGACTTTCGATATTATCCTCCTAATTATACCATAATCTGATATTATCCTCCCAATTATACCACAATCAAAACTTCTTGTGATGACCGACTGTTTACCCAGAATTTCCAACGTGCTAGGTGTCTCCTGTTTGAATGATTGTAAACTATACCTATTAGTTTGTTTGTTTTAACTTCCATGATAAGGACTTTTGTTTGGCTGCAAAGGTTAATTGTGACCATGTCTTCTCTAGACTTCCATGTTGAGACATTGACAAATGCAAAAGCACATAATTAAATTATGCTCGATAATCAAAGATAGTATAGTATAAGATCGTATCCATAGAGATTGGATTTAACCAATATTCCCGTAGTTTCTGGCTTGATTGTTATCAAGGAGAATGAACAGTTGAGATTTATAGGATTAATAACTAAAATTAACTAAGAATCTAAAGCTAGTGACTAGTGAATATCGAGACAAGGGATAAGAAAATAAGGTTATCAGTCGGAGAAGATAGGGTTTTGACATGATAGGTGCAAGATAATTGTTCGGGATCTAACTCTAGATAATTCACTTCTAATATTCAAGTGAGTCTATCGAATTGTCATGCCCCAAACCCGGGAAGGCGTGGCCGGCACCCGGTGCCATATTTGGGCCGAGTGTACGACTCTGTAACTGTGAACTCTAGTGGGGTAACCCTCAACCTACGCCGATGAGGCCATATTCCGAATCATCTGAAAATATCGTCTCTCTCATATGAGGGGTAAACATACCCAAAAGCTCATATATATATATATATATAAAAAATTATGCAGGGTGATGAGGCCTCCATGAACATCTACATATATACAAAATACAAAAGATTCGTCTACAAGCCTCTAGCGATAGCTGAACTGTATCATAGTCGGGACAGGGCCTCGACCTACCCATCAAACTGGTATATATAAAATGGACTCCAAGGTCTAGACCTGGTAACTCCGAGGAAGTGGAGCTTACCACTCGAGCTGATGTTTGAATTTGTTTACTGGTAAGGTCTATCCAACTATCTATCAATAACTACATGCATGAAATGCAGCGTCCCCAGCAAAACAAACATTAGTACGACATAATGTACCGGTAAGGAAACAAAATAACTGAAAGCTGAAGCTGAAACTGAAATGATAATATAATAACTGAAAGTAACTGGGAGTCAAAGATGATATGAAGATGTGCTTAGCCACTGATACTATTTCAGCTCTCTCAATATAGTAAGTAAAATAGTTGTCCGGACCTATAAGGCTCGATACGTATAACTGCTCTGCCGTATACTAGGCTCTGTATCTCAGCCATACTAGGCTCTGTATCTCAGCCATTCGTGGCTCACTCATAGGTGCTCGACTACAATAGGCTCGGTATATAACTTACCATCTGATCAGAGGTTTCCCAATACGGGCCTGCCCACCGATTATAGCTCGGTGGTGGTGAAAATATTGTAATACTATATATATATATATATATATATATATATATATATGTAGATCTTCTATGTAAGGCCCCATAAAATGTTGCCTAGAACCCGAGGTTTCATGGTACCAGGGTGGGCTAATGTGTTCCAAGATTGTAGAAAACGAGCTATGGTAAGGACTATTTGGGTTGTACAATGCATAGCGGAGTTGGTAGAAGAATTTGCAGAAAATGACAATTCTCTGGTCCATTATGCTATAGCGGATCTATTCCACTGACCACGAAATGACCAAATAATGAACCAGAAGCAACTCAAATTTTAAAAACTAATTTTTCTGGCCACATAATGATTCTGCTGGCCGCATAATCATTATGCTATCGCGTAATTGCATTGCGGATTGGACCAGACCCAACCCAGAATTTGAAAATAATTTTGTGGCCATTCTGCTATCATGAAAATAATGATTCTGTTGTCTGCATAATCATTTTGCTATCATGAAATTGCATCGCGGAATTGACATACCATTTTGTGGTGATTCGGCTGGCCACATATTGATTCTCCTAGGCAGATATACATTCTGCTACCATATAAATGCACCACATAATTGACTTCGGGGGTCATTTTGGAAATTTTTTTATCCGACTCTATTTTGATATAAGGCCTTAGGGGGTCATTTTATAAGATATAGCATGATTTTTTTAGAGTGGGGGTATCAGTCTATAGAGAGATGGAGAAGCTCTATCAAATTATACTCTCCAATTCTTCCTCAAATCTTAGGAATTCAAGAGGGAAACTCACAATACCTTCTACTTACAAGGTAAGACTTCATGCCTAGCTTTCATACACTGCTTTATAATGGGTTTTTGCAGCATGTTATTATGATGGGGGTTGTGGGATGGTGACCATAAGCCATAAGCCCTCAATCTCGAATTTGGAGGTATGTGAAGGCTAGGAAATGTTGTTTTGGTGGTTTGAAGCAAAGGGTTGGGCATGCATGTGACTAACGATGGTTGATGAGTGTTGTAGGTATATTGTATATTGGTTGGATGATTGAAAATTCATGGTGAGGGTAGAGGAATTTCTATTATATGACCTTGTAATCGATTTCGTATATTAGGTCTTTAATGAAATGTTAGAATGGGCTAAATCTAAGAAAACCTACCTAAGTATGGTTAAATTTGGTTATGTTTTTCTATAGATTGAAGTTGCTAAGAGTGTGGGACATTGTAGTAATCTAAGGAAAGATCAAGAAAGGTATGTTGGCTAAACTTGTCTTTTAGAATTGAATTTCATGACGTCCTCATATGTTTCAAGTGTGGTTGGCTCAAGTTCCTACTTCCCATGTTCAACTTATCCCATATATGATTGTTCCAGAACAAATGAAATAAAATATATGGTAGAGCTAGGACAATTATTGCATAAGGTCTACCCAATGCTAGATGCAAAGGTGCAATTTTACTATTCTGAATAAGATTGTGTTAAAAGATATGTACTAGAAATGTGTACCGAATGCTCCTATCATATTGTTCTCTCCTTCATAAATATTTCCAATGTGATTTGAGTTCTTACCTACACATGTGTTAAAATTGTGTATTGCCCTTTTTGGGAAAAAAATATTTCAAGAATAAATGGTGTGTTGCTCGTTTATAATTATAACCAGTGCTTCAATTTCTAGTCATTTAGCTCCATACGTTGGAAAGAAATCTATTATGTTTAAAGCCTTCATTGCTAATGAACTTAAAGTGATGATTTTCGGGATACTCTATGTCTGTATGTTGATAATGGTGATCCTTGAAAGTAAAGAAATGGAAGTGCAAAATATGAATTACGGCCACCGTGCCTTGAATGGAGAATTATATGAACGTTGTTGAAAGTACTAATAGAACTATATATATATATATATATATATATATATATATATATATATATATATATGGTGTGAAAGGTCATGAGATGGATGTATTTGTATTTATGGTTCCTTTGTGCGCAAAAAAAACATTTTTGGGAGTATCGGTAGTCACCGAGGAAGGGTAGGTTGAAATAACTTAACCCCGAAACTACACGTGCCAGTGTTGGAGTGCATTGTGAATACACATCCACCAACACACATTAGGGTGAGGCGGATGGGCCGCTTTGTGTAGAGATTATGATTGTGAATACACTTCCACCCGCACACATTGGGGTGAGGCGGTGGGGATGCTTTGTGTAGAGATTGTGATTGTGAAACAATTCCACCCGCACACATTCGGGTGAGGCGGCATGGCCGCTTTGTGTAGAGATTGTGGTTGTGAATACAACTCCACCCGCACACATTGGGGTGAGGGTATGTAAGGGCCCGTTAAAATTTCCTAATGACTTAATATTTAAAATTTGCACCAGCGGTATTTGGGAATTACGTATTCGAGTATTAAAGGAGATCTATGGAATTTAACCACGTCGTTTTGTAATAAAAATATATGTTTAAGACGTGTTTGATCATATTAAGGAGTTTTGTGAATGAGAAGAATTTGTGTATAACAAGTTAGATATATTAAATGGAAAGAATGTTTTTATGTAAATATGGATTCATACTTATATGAAGGTTTGGAAGTCAATTCGGGTCTATATCATAACAGTGTATCAATTGAGGGTGAGTGGAGAAGCACGAAATGTAAAGGAAAACAATAAGGAGCGTGCTAGGGTCTGTGCAATGCGCAGATTGTGGCACACCAGCCCTCTTAGTAACTTTGGAAACCAGTGAAGTATATGCATTTGGCGCTGGCACTGGCACGCTACCCCCACCTGAAGCTTTTATTTTAACTACTCACATTGGGGGTTCATATACCCCATTTCACTTGGACAGATTCTAGAGCTCTTCTCCACTCTCTCAAGACCACAAACTCCTCTCTACTTCAAGGTAAGAAATACCATTATCTTGGTGTGAAATCACATCATTTCTACACTAGTATTGATAAAATCTACACATGAAATCCTTAGATTTTCAAGAAATTTCTTCAAGAACTCAAAAGGAAGGTTTTGCAAGATATCTTCCAAAAGGTAATCATACACCCTTATACTTACATGCATGGATTTATTATGGGAATATGAGTATGAATTAAGTATTGTAACTCGTGGGATGGTGATTGGAAGCCATAATTTCCCAATTTAAATACATAACCATTATAGAGATTGAAAGGTGATTATTTGATGGAAATTTGTTGGTTGGGTGTGGATGGTTGGATATGTATGTGATGTTGGAAGTTATAAAATACTTAAGGATGATAGTGAGATGGAGTATTTGTAAAAATGGTTGTATTTGGAAGAATAAATCCATGGTTAAGAGTTGTAGAGATTTATGCCTACTAGGTGTTTGATAAAGTGCCTAAATGACTTAAATTGTAGCAATTGCTGCTAATATTGGTCCCATTGGATGTTGTTATTGTATATTGGAGTTGCTTAGTGTAGTGGATCATTGTAATATCAAAAAGTGGCTAATTTGAGGTATACTGGCTAAACAACTTTCTTAGAACTAAATTCTATGATGTTCCCGTATGTTTCAACTATGGTTGGCTGAAGTTCCTTATTACCATGTTTCGAGTTGTTCCCAATAAATTCGATTGTCCCGAGTAAGTAAAGTGTCGAGAATTATGTATTCAAAATGTGTTCCGAATGTTCCTATCACATTATGTTATCTCTCAGGAATGTGTTGAAGAATGATATGTGTATTAAAATGTTACGGCTTTGAGTCGTGTTTCAAATGAAAGTTATGATGCCAAATTGTGGGAGAAAAACTCGATGTGCTTAAGACTCTTAATTTCTCATATGTGTACCTAAATTCTTGATTTAAAATGCCTTGTTGTTGATAATCTATAAAGATGCTGGAAAACAAAAGAAGTGGGTTGAAGATATAAAGTGTGGCCACCGTGCTAAGAATGAAAGTTATACTTGTGGCTAATGGTTCCAATGAAATGACTTGATGTGAGAAAGGTTAATAAATGAACCTTCATTCAACTGTTCCAAATTGACTTCCAAAATAGATTTGCCTAAAAGCTTATGTACTCAAGTCGTGCCCAAATGTGGTTGTTTCAAATAATGCTATGCTTTATAAGTATTTCCAACGTGTTTTGAGCTCTTATATATTCAGGAGTTGAGATTGCGTATTTCCCTTTTGGGGAAAAGCATTTTAAGAATGAATATTGTGTTACTCATTTATTATTTTAACTTGTGCTTCGATTTCCAATCATTTTACTTCGTTTCTTGGAAAGCAATCCATTGTTTTTGATGATACTATTACCCTTATTTGGGATGAGATGATTTCTAGTAAAGGGAGATGTCGATCCACACGACATTGTGGTTATATGGCCTAGCCGGTCGGGTCGTAATCGGACGCCATGCCGCACACATGGTGGTGATTGTGCTTCAAATTGTGATTGAGATAATGATTGAAGTTTGTAATAGTAATTGTGATTGTAGTTGATGTATTCGGTTGAGACAGCCTAGCCGATCGGACCGTTATCAGACTCCGTGCAAAATACACGGTGGTATATCTATACCGGTACTAAAGATCTTTCAACCAAAAATAATATTAGCTTCATATTTGGATTATCACTTCATAGTATTATATTCATATTTTGGAAATTATTATGTTTTAACTTGGCATTTGGATATCATTGATTGTTGATTGTTGTTTCCATGGTTTTCTCTTTCTTACATTGGCATTCTATTTTGAGAGAGAACAGTTTGCTTTACATACTAGTACTATTCCATATGTACTAACGTCCATTTTGCCGGGGGCACTGCATCTTTAATGGATGCAGGTGGTTCATCAGCGGGCAGCTTTGGTCTTCGTTAGTAGTCACTCTCTATTTAACCGGTGTTGGTGAGCCCTACTCTATTCCGGGCCTGATATCATTTGATGTTGTATATTGTGCTTTGAGGTATAGCCGGGGCCTTATTGCCGGCACTTCCATACTACTCTTAAGTTGTACTTAGTGGCTCCGTAGACAGGTTGTGGGTGGTGTTTAATATTGGGAATTGAACTAGAAGTGTTGGTATTTGGCAAACATGTTTTTCATTATATCTATAAACTTGTAATATTTTGGAAATCGTAAATGAATTTCTTTTGAGAAATGGGAAAA
>NW_027174748.1:0-86075 GCF_000390325.3 Nicotiana tomentosiformis | reverse complement strand
TGTGGCAGCCATAAAGAGCCCAAAGGAAGACTATTCACTTATGTGCTATGTGGCATGTGTAGGAGAATTGGTGGCCTACAAGGATTATTATGCATAAAGTACGAGGAAATTGCATAAGTTTGCCAAAAAAAGCTTATGGATGAAGCTTTAAAATTCCAAGAATCTCTAAGACTTCTAATTCACAAGAAACGTGAATTAAAACTAAGGAAAGTGACGGATTTTGGGCAAAATTTTCATACAAAGTTACACTGCGTAATAGCAATGGGATTTGCAATTCTAAGAGAGCACGGTATAATCTTTCTCAAGAACATAATACGGATTTTCCCCTACTTCGATCCGCCGTTACGTGTTGTCGAAATTAATATGTGTTGGAAGGATTGTCAAGAGAATCAGCTCAGGTATGTTAAGGCTATCCCTTCATTCCTTTTGGCATGATCTATAGGACACGAACGAAACGAGCAAATGCACAATTTCCATAAATGACTTTATTCATAGAAATACTAGGGGTGTCTATATTCTTGATTCCCCATGTGAATTATTATTATATCTTCTGTTCATGGGTCTCAGAAAAATACGTATTTGATAAAATTTATCCGACATGCATATTATTCTTATGACATTCCGAAAAAATCTTATTAACGTATTTCTTATGCATTTCATGCATTTATACATGTACATTGACCCATGACCAGATGGCGTTATATACGTGTATATTATATGTATATGGGATATGGAAAAAGGTTATGGCGTTATATACGCACCACCACCTGATCAGCTGGTATACGTTGATGATTTGCCTACAGTGTCCAAAATGATATGATGGGATGCCCTCAGAGGCTTGATGATGTTATGAACACATATACCTATGCATGGTATGACATTTATACGCATATGCATGACGTTATAAAAATGAAATGATTCACAGAGCTATGCAGACGTACATGTCGAGTCTTTTACTCCATGTTTCTCTCATGTCTATTATTTAGTGATTTTTATTCCTTACATACTCGGTACATTATTTGTACTGACGTCCCTTTTGCCTGGAGACACTGCGTTTCATGCCCGCATGTCCCGATAGACATGTCGAGATCCCTCCAAGTAGGCTATCAGCTCAACGGAAGATGTTGGTGTGCTCCATTTGCTTCGGAGTTGCTTGCTTGGTTAGTATGATTTAGACGTGTATTGTTTGGTATGCCGGGACTCTGTCCCGACCTTTATGACAATTATGTATTCTTAGAGGCTTGTAGACAGATGTCATGTACATTAAAGGTTGTATGGCCTTGTCGGCCTATGTGTAGTGTATGAGTGGTTATTTTGGTCTCATAGACCCGTATGTCTTATGTATAAGTTGGTATTTCATGTTTGTATTCTACTTATCTCATGGTAGCCTCTCCGACTCAGTTATCTATGATAGTATGATACGAAAAGATACGTTATGTTGGTATTCGATTGAGTAAGGCACCAGGTGCCCGTTGCGGCCCATCGGTTTGGGTCGTGACAGTGGTAGAGTGTTCTCGAAGATCAACTTGAGATATGGATATCATCAGCTGAAAATTTGTGCTTAGGATGTTCCGAAGACGGCTTTACGGATCAAATATTGGCACTATGAGTTTTTAGTGATGTCCTTCGGCTTGACTAACGCCCCGACGACGTTTATGGACTTGATGAATCGGGTGTTCAAGCCGTATCTTGACTTATTTGTCATTGTCTTTATTGATGCCATATTGATCTACTCGTGTAGTATGGAGGAGCACGAGCAACATTTGAGGTTAGTGCTTCAGACCTTGCGGAACAAAAGCTATATGCTAAGTTCTCCAAGTGAGAGTTCTGGTTAGTCTCCCTGGCTTTCTTGGGGCTCGTTGTATTAGGTGAGGGTATTAAGGTTGATCCCAGGAAGATCGAAGCAGTTCAGAGTTGGCCTTGTCCTACCACAACGACGAGATCAGAAGTTTATTGGGGTTAACAAGTTATTATTGACGATTTGTGGAGGGATTCTCTTCCATTTCAACACCCTTGACCAGATTGACCCAGAAGGGTGCTCCGTACAAGTGGTCTGATGATTGCGAGGCGAGATTTCAGAAGCTCAAGACTGCTCTGACTATAGCACCGGTGTTAGTGTTTCCCTCTAGTTCAGGGATGTATACTGTGTACTATGATGATTCACGCGTTGGATTTGGTTGTGTATTGATGCAGGAGGGGCGAGTTATTGCATATGCTTCACGTCAACTGAAGCCCCATGAGAAGAATTACCCCGTACATGATTTGGAGTTGGCCGTCATAGTTCATGCTCTCAAGATTTGAAGGCATTATCTTTATGGGGTATCCTGTGAGGTTTACACCGATCATTGTAGTTCACAATATTTGTTTGAGCAGAGGGATCTTAACTTGAGGTAGCGTAGGTGGCTTGAGCTACTGAAGGGCTATGATATCACTATCCTTTATCATCCAGGTAAGGCGAATGTGGTTGCAGATGCCTTGAGTAGAAAGGCTGAGATTATAGGTAGTTTTACATTCATTTCAGCAGAGGAGAGGCCATTGGCTTTAGGCATTGAGTCATTATCTAATAGACTTGTGAGGTTGGATATTTCAGAGCCCAGTCAAGTTCTTGTATATCTTATGGCTCTGTCTTCATTATTTGAGCTGATCAAGGATTGCCAGTATGAGGATCCGCACTTGTTGGTCCTTAGGGAGACGGTGCTATGGGGTGATGCCAAGGAGGTTACTATCGGTGATGATGGTATTCTATGACTCCAGGATCGCCTATGGGTTCCTAAAGTTGATGGTGTGAGGGAGACGATTCTAGAGGAGGCACACAATTCGCGCTATTATATTCATCCAGGTGCTACGAAGATGTATCGTGACTTGAGGTAGCATTACTAGTGGCAGCGAATGAAGAAGGACATAGTCAAGTATGTGGAGAGGTGTCTGAATTGCCAGTAGGTTAAGTATGTGCACCAGAGTCCAGGCGGCATCACCATGGATTTCGTAGTTAGGTTGCTGCGGGCGTTGAGGGAGTTCGATGCTGTTTGGGTCATTATCGACATACTCACTAAGTTTGCAAACATTATTTCGGTGGTGACTACTTACTCTTCAGAGAGGTTGGCCCAGATTTATATCCAGTAGATTGTCTGATTGCATGGTGTGCCTATTTCCATCATTTCAGATAGAGGCCCTCAATTCACTTCACACTTCTGGAGAGCAGTGTAGAGTGAGTTAGGTACCTGGGTAAAGCTCGGCATAACTTTTCATTCGCAGACCGACAGGATGGAGCCTCCAGTTCAGATTCTGGAGGATATGCTCAGAGCACGTGTTATTGACTTCAGAGGGAAATGGGATCGACTCTTACCTATCGAATTTGCTTATAACAACAGTTATCAGTCCAACATCGAGGTGGCTCCATTTGAAGCTTTATATAGTCGGCGATGTCGTTCGTGCATCGGTTGGTTTGAGCCCGATGAGGCTAGGTTATATGGTACTGATTTGGTAAAGGATACCTTAGATAAGGTAAAGTTAATTCACGAGCGGCTTCGCACAACACAGTCCAGACATAAGAGTTATGCGAATCAGAAAGCACGTGATTTATCATTTATGGTGGGTGAGAAAGTTCTCCTGAAGGTCTCGCTGATGAATGGTATCATGAGGTTCGGGAATAAGGGCAAGCTGAGTCCGAGGTTTATTGGCCCATTTGAGGTGTTGAAGTGAGTTAGGGAGGTTGCTTATGATCTTGCTTTGCCTCCCATCTATCAGGAGTCCATCCAGTTTTTCATGTGTCTATGCTCCAAAAGTACCATGCCGACAGGTTGCATGTGTTAGATTAGATCACGGTTCAGCTAGATGAGAGCTTGGGTTATGAGGAGGAACCATTTGCTATTATTTACAAGCAGGTTTTCCAGTTGAGGTCTAAGAAGATTGTTGCGGTAAAGGTCCAGTGGAGGGGCTAACCAGTCGAGGAGGCGACTTGGGAGGCCGAGGAGGACATGCGGAGTAGATATTCAGACTTATTCAGCACTCCAGGTATGATTCTAGACCCATTCGAGTACGAACATTTGTTTATGAGGTGGAGAATGTAATGACCCGATCAGTCATTTTGCTTTACAAATTCCTGTTCCCCTATTTAAGACTTCTCATATGTGCTTTTAATATTTTATGACTTGCAGGGGTGGTTGGTTTGGTTTTGTAAGGGTTCAGGTTGAATTCAGAACACTTGGTTCCATAATAGTGGCCTAATATGGCCAAGTTTGACTTGAGTCAACGCTTTGAGTAATCGACCTCAGAATCAGGATTTGAAGGTCCCAATAGGTTCGTATGATGATTTTGGACTTGGGTGTATGTTCGGATCGAGATTTGGGTAGGCCGGGAGAATTTCGGCGCTTATTGTTGAAAGTTGGCATTTTGAAGGTTTTAGGATTTCCTAAATTTAACTCAAAGAAGATTTTGGCATTATCGGTGTCTGTTTGGGATTCCGAGCCTTAGAATAGGGTCATATTGTGATTTGTGAGTTGTGTATAAAATTTTGCGTCAATCCGAAATGTTTAAGTGTGATTCGGACGCGTTCATCGAAGTTTGAAAGTTTAAAGAATGATTTAATCGTCAATTCGTGATTTTGATGTTAGTTGTGGCACTTCGAGCCTTCGGATAAGTTTGGATAATGTATTAGGACTTATTGGTATGATTGGACAGGGTCTCGGGGGCCTCAGGTTTGTTTCGGGATGGTTTCGGACAAATTCTCCTTGTTTTATCACTGCTGGTTTCTGGTGTGTTTGGTGTGCATCGTGATCGCGTAAGAAGGGTCGCCATCGTGAAAGGCTAAATGGACTGGTAGGGACTTTGCTCTTCGTGATCACAAATATGGTGTCGCGTTCACGGATCTTGATCAGTTTGTGCTCCGCGTTCGCGTGGTGATGGTCGCGACCACATTAAGATAGATGGGCTGGCCTAGGTTTGGAAGGTTGTTCATCATGATCACTTGGTCATGAACGTGATCGCGTAGGGTAATTTCTGAGGATGGGGTTTATTGTTTTTGCGTTCGCAGGGATTGGCTCGCATTCTCGTTGGCTCACCTGGCTAAGCTTCACAATCACGAGTTGTTTATCGCGTTCGCGTAAGAGGATTTCTGGGCGAGGTCTGTATGGCCTTCGTGATCATGTGAGCTTTTCTGCGATCGTGTAGAAGGACGCCTGGACAGATTTAAAGTTAGCAAGGTCAGGTTTTTCTCATTTTCAACTCATTTCTCTCATGCTTGGGCGATTTGGAGGAGACATTTTCATCATCAATCTTGAGCTAAGTGATTTCTACACATTGTGAGCTGAATACATGGATTACATGTGGATTTAAACATGGAATTTGATGAAATTGTTGGATTTCAGAAGTAAATCTAGAGTTTGATATTTTTGGATTTTGACCACAAAATTAGACATGGGATTAGGAATCAATTATATATTTGAGTTCGTGAGGTCATGATTGACGTTGTCTTCGAAAATTTCCGGAATATAGGCACGTGGGACCGGTGGTGACTTTTATGGACTTTTCGAATTTGGTTGGGAAATTAGTTTAGTAGTTAAATTATGAACTTTTAAACATATATTTATTAGTTTATATGACTTTTGATTAGTTTCGGAATGCTCGACGTCGTTTGAGGAGTTCTAGTGATGTTAAAGAGCTGGATTGCGGACTTGTAAGCTAGGTAAGTCTCTTGCCTAACCTTGTAAGAGGGAATTTATCCCCTTAGGTGTATTGATTGTTGTGTGCTACTTTTTGTGGGGTGCTAAGTACGCACGAGGTGACGAGAGTCCGTACGTTACTATATCTATGTTATGTCCGGGTAGACTTAGATTCACATCATGCCTTAATTGTGTTATTTGTACTCATCATGCGTATTTGATTTCCTTAATTTGTGACTAAGATTGAAGTTAGAATAAAATATTGACTTAGCCTCTTACTGTAAGGCCCCGTAAAATTTTGTAAAGGAATTTAAGGTTTCGTGGTGCCGAGGTAGGCTTACGTGTTTGAGGATTGTAGAAATTCTCGGACCTTTTGGGTTGATTAGTGCATTGGGGAGTTGAAGAAAATCTTCGAAAGTGTAGGGCATTTCTGCAACCGCAAAATCACTCTGCAGGTCACATAACTGTCGCAGAGTGAAGAAGAAACTTGAGCTAAATTTTAGGACCATTGTGCTGTCCATTATGCGGCCATATAACCATTTTGCGGGCTGCAGATCCCATCGCAGAACCAACATGAGAAATTTTTGAAGAAGGTTCTGCGGTCCATTATGCGACCGCAGAACAGGTCTGCAGACCGCAAAATAGGTTTGCGGACCGCAGATCGATCGCAGAGTGGGGCAGTGTTGCCCGGTTTCGGAGGGCCATTATGCGGCCCATTCCACGGACCGTAGAAGCATTATGCGGTCACATATGCGACCGCAGATCTGTGACGGGGCTCCATTTTTCTGATTATTATAACCTGATCCCATTTTTATAAAAAGGCTTTGGGGGTCATTTTTAAGGGTTTCATCTGATATTTTTAGAGAGAGGTGAGCGTATCTTAGAGAGGGAAAGAGAAGACCTAGCCATTTTGTTCATCAATTCTTGCTCAAGTCTTGAAGATTTTACAAGGATCTTGCTAGGGCTTCAAAGAGGTAAGAATTCCTTTCTCCAATTCTTCAATTTCGAGTTTGGGGTAAAAGATGGGTGATTGGGAGTATGATTCTTGGGTGTGAGAGTATTATGTATACATACATGTACCAATAAGGTTTGTGGGAATATTGGAGCTCAAATAAGTAAAGATTGGGTTGTGGAATGAAGAAAATCTTGTAGAAGAACCTTGTAACCAAAGTTGCACACCTAGTGTTTGATAAAATGCTCAAATGAGATGAAACCATGAATATCTTCCTAATTTGTGTTCAATTTTGGTATGTCTCAAAATAGATTGGGATTGCTAGGATTTTCGGAACGTTGTAGTAATTTAAGGAAATCTCAAATCGAGGTATGTTGGCTAAACTCCTCTCTTAGAATTGAATCCCACGATATTCATTTAATTTATGTAAGTCCCTAGTTGTTCATTATAAAATTGGCTATTCCGAATAAGCTTGTGTTGAAAGATATATGTTCAATATGTATCCCAAATCCTTTTATTATGTTATATTATCATCTGAAAATGTGTTCAAAGTTTGGGCTGTGCATTAAAAATGTTTCGACTTCAAGTCAAGTTCAAACGAAGGCTATTATGCCAAATTTTGTGAAAAATCTCTATGTCTCTATGACTCTTAATTACACATGTGTACTAAAAACCTTGATTTGAAATGCCTTGATGTTGATGATGATGATGATGATGTTTGAAAGTGAAAACGGTAAACATGAATTGCTAAATACGGCCGACGTGCCAAGAATGATTTTATAATTGTGGCCCCTAGTGCCAATCAAATGAAAATATGTGAAAGAAGTATGAAATGAGATGACTAGTAGAAAAGGATGATGTCGACCCATATATAATTGTGGTGAGACGGACTAGCCGATCGGGTCGTGATAGGATGCCATGCCGCACACATGGTGGTGATTGTGCTGGAAATTGTAATTGAAATTGTGATTGTGGTTTATGTCTCGGATGAGACGGCCTAGCCGATCGGGTCGTGATCGGACTCCGTGCTAAAAATATAGTGGTATTGGTATTGTGGATGGTGGAATATTGGTACTAAAGATCTCCCAACTTGAGATATGGAAATTTATTTGAACACTATCTTGATCCTGATTTGAGGTTTGATGTTGTTTGTGGCTTCCATTGATATTATGATTGTTCTTGCTTGTATTATTTATCATTCTATTGAGAGGGTATTTTGTCATTCATACTAGTACTATTCCGACAGTACTGAATATCATTTTCCTATGGGATCGATCTATTCGCCTCAGCAGACTCGTGCTTAATACTTGAGGCTGGAATTGGTTATGATAACAGTTGAGTTAGCGCCTTCGAGGCCGATTATGACATTTTAGTGATTTGATATAGTCCTATGTTGGAGATTTATAATTATCGCTTTGTCTGTTTCATTGCTACTTGTTGTACATCCTCCATGTCTACTTTATGTGTTTTTATTACTATTTGACCACTAGTAAGTGTCAAGTCAACCCCTCGTCCGTACTTCTTCGAAGTTAGACTAGATACTTACTGGGTACGCATTGTTTTATGTACTCACGTCATACTTCTGCACTGAATGTGCAGGTACTAAGACATGTACTTCCAGTGGTCACACGGGCGCGTAGCCGCACTTCCACAGAGACTTAGTGGTGAGCTGCTTGCCTTTCTTCGATCTGTAGCACCAAAGTCTCTCTCTACCTTGTTTACTATTTCTGTCAATAATACTTCAGACAGTTGTTATTGTTGTTGTATATTCTCTAGATTGCTCATGCACTTGTGGCACCGAGTTTTGGGGGCTTCTAGTGTTTATGTACTATTGTACTTATTATTACTATCACCATGGTTTATGTATTACTCACACTTGATATTTTTGAGAGATAGGTATGTACGGTTGCATGAGATCTTACTTATTTCGGTGTTTTAAAGGAAATTTCTATTCTTAAAAGTTAAAAAAAAGATAATTAAATTGGATGTTCACGCATGGTCTTGCTTAACTGTCATGACCCAATTCCCGCTAAAGGTCGTGCCCAAGGTTGCTGCTAGGCAAGCCAACGGTGAACTATCCATTTAAATGTTCATTTTAATATTTTTAAAGTCATTAATTTTATTTAATAAGGGAACGATTAGTAGGTGACCGTAATAATGTAAAGCATGAAATAAACGAAAGAGAGAAGTAGTGAATTTAATTATAAAAACCCATGAAATATCTACTTGAATTTTCCAAAACCCGGTGTCTCAAGTGCATGAGCAAGAAAGTAGAATATATAAAACCTCCTATACTACTGTCTCGAGTAAAATAGACAGAAAAATAAATACAACAAAGGAAGAGACTCCGGGTGTTATACCCCATGTTTTCGTATGCAAAAGTATGTCGTAAGTCAATTGAAGTAAGATAAGAAATGAGATCATCTCTGAAGGTATATAAAGTAAGTTAATCATTTAACCTTGGAGGTGAAAAATATTTAAGATCATAAATAATAAGTACGAAGAGAGTTGGAAAGCTTAGACGCTAAACGAAAAATAAGTTTCGTCGAAAGTCGATAAGTTTGGAATGTTATAACATGTACTTTGGGGTGATACTAGGGTTCATAAAATGATAAGGAGGTTATTTTATGAGTTATTTTATTCATATAATAGTCGTGTGTTACATTCTGAAGTCAAGCGAGTGGTGGAACAAAAGTTGGCAAAGGTCATCACAAGTTATATTCATAAATGTGCTGAAAACTAGGTCAAATTTAGCGGAGCTTTTCTCCCAACGTACTTGTAATTATGGGGTGATATACCTACAAAATTGAAGATATACGAGTCTAGTTTCTAACTCATTTAACCTTTTGTCGATACGACATCGGAGTAGAGAGATATTCACGTTTTCGCGAGACTGCGCAAGCAGCTCCCATGGGACCCACAAAGTCGGTGTAAAATTCCAGCTTGTATTTAAGTCCATTCTAAGTCGTTTTAACTCATTTTTCTCACCCAAAACAGTTCCTAAACCCTCATAAATTCTCTCCAAGGGTTCCTCCATGATTCTAGGGTGAAAACCTAAGATAAAAACATAAATCTAATGCTAGAAATCCCGTAGTGCTTGCTAGATCGTAGTTCTTCATCTTGTGGATGTTTTGGAGGGTTCTTCAAAGGTAATTAACCTCAGATTTCATGTTGTTCTTGTTGATTAAGGTAATAATCAGTCCCTCCTTCATATATATTAGATTTTCAAGGCAAACTACAAGTGTTTACACACCAACTTGAACACCAAAAGTTGATTCAAGAAGAGAATACAACACCTATAGTGTTGTGGTGTCATTGAGGATAGTTGTGGGCTATGTTTGGCTGAAATTTCAAGTTGTTTCTACTGGCTAAGGTAAGTATAACATCCTACTAATTGTGCTTAAGATTTCTTGTATGTTGGTTAAGTTTTTAGGATGATAAACTACAAGATAATACTTGGATTAGCTTGAGATGTTGTTGTTCTTGATGGATTGATTTGAAAGTTGCTCTTATGAACTTTAAGTGGCTGGAAATTATGGAAAATAAGTTGGCTATGATATTGTTAGTATGATTATGTTGGTTTACATGTCAATCTTGTTGAATAAATTTGTAACTATAAAAGAAATGACTATAAAGCACTTGGAAGTTGTCCACAATGATATTATCATGTGTTAGGCTATTTCGGGTAGCTTTGAAATTGAGTACAAGGTTGGAAATCCTTTAAAAGGTATTGGTTATTATACTGGATATATTACTAAGTTCAAGAATGAATGATAATGGGGTGGAAGGGTGCTAAAGGGATTCAATCCGAGCTTGATGCTCGTCGTGATATTTTGATGACTTGTTAATGAAATATTTTGTACCCTATTGTTGATGTTGTACTTATTGTATTGCTCTGGTTATTATTGTTCGTATATGGTATTGGAGGAGGCCCTTGTTACAGGGGAGATGCTTCCCAAATTTACATAAACAAGCTACTACTTTAAGTTGCGGACTTAGCCTTTACTCAGCACTGATTTTGAATCTCCTTATGCTATGGTAGATTGAGGTTGAGTTGTTCGAAGAATTTCTTGGAAGGTATTAAGGACTCAACGAAGTTAAGATATGTTAAGGCTATCCGTTCTTTCTTTTTGGTATGATCCATATGATACAAAGAAAACAAGCAAACGCGCAATGTTTACAAATGACTCTATTTATAGAAGTACTAAGGGTTTCTATGTTCTTGATTCCCCATGTGTTCCTGTTATTATATCGTCTGTTCCTAGGTCTCAGATAATACATAAGTTGATAAAATTTATTTCATGATATTAACGAAAGGTATATGGATCTTATAACATCCCGAGAGATCTTATTGACTTACTTATTATGCATTGCATTCATTTATACATGCACATAGACCCATCACTAGATGGCGTTATATACGCGTATATTATATGTATATGGGGTATGGGGAAATGTTATGGCATTATATACACACCACCACCTCATCATCTGATATACGTTGATGATTTCGCCCACAGAGGCCGAGATAATATGATGGGATTCCCTCAGAGGCTTGATGATGTTACGTACGCATATACCTATGCATGATATGACATTTATACGCATATGCATGACATTATAAACGTTTCATGATTCACAGAGCTATTTAGACTTACAGGTTGAGTTCTTTACTCCATGTTTCTTTTATGTCTTTTATATACTGCTTTCATACCTTACATACTCGGTACTTTATTTGTACTGACATCCCTTTTGCCTGGGGACACTGCATTTCATGCCCACAGGTCTCGCTAGTAGGCTATTAGCTCAGTGGAAGGTGTTGGTATCATGCCCCAATCTCGGGGAGCACGACCGGTGCTCAACCGAGTGAACTCGGTCGAGCAAGCCTATTAAACCTTTCCTACCCGACTCATTCATAATCCAAAAAAGGATCGCATCACCATTTGTTAAACAGGGGGTGGGATCAGTTATATAAATATATAAATGTTGCTAGTTCATTTTTCCTTATATACATTATGCCATAGTTGAGTTCCCAAAATATAACTCGATCCAACAACTACCCCAACATACATACATGACCCACATAAATGTCTACAGAGCCTCTAAGAGTACAAAAGAGCAGCATGACAATGCCGGCAAAAAGGCCCTGGCTATACCTCAAAATATGAAAGCTTATACAAAAGAAGGACTACATGACCCCTGGGAGAAATGGGGCTCACCAAGACTGCTGTGAGGAGAGAAAGAGAGCACCACCAATATGCGATCGGCACTATCTGGGATGGAACCACCTACATCCATTCAAAGATGTAACGCCCCCGGCAAAAGGGACGTTAGTACTATCGAATGGTACTAGTATGTAAGGCAAACACCAATCTTAGTAGAATGAACAGTGAAACAAAGGGAAGGCAATCATAAAAATCAATAAGAGTTTCATAGAAATACAAAGAAAACACCAAGTAAGGGTCCCATAGTTTCCAATTCAATCTTTCCATCTTTTTAGATTAATAATCTTTAGTACCGAAGCCACAACTCACAATGCCACCGTGTTTTTACACGGAGTCCGGTCTCGGCCCGACCGACTAAGCCATCTCAAGTGAGACATATCCATATCCATAATGTAAATCAATAATTCAAACACAAATGCCACCATGTGTACAGCATGGCATCCGATCTCGGCCCGATCGGCTAAGCCATCTCGCTTGAGACATAACCTCTTTCAATTGTTCACTAAATTCACATTTCTTTCCCATCTTTCGTTACATGGCACAAACAACCTCATTTATTAAGTAGTTCTTGGCACTTGGGAATATTTTACAATTCAAGTCTTTTCCCTTTTTATCCGTTCAAATAACATCATCACATAAGGCATTGCACACATAAGGGAAGGAGCTTGGAAACAATATAATTACGTTCTCAAATAGCATGATGACATGGTAAACATCTAAAATAATTAGGGAACATGAATCTTTCAATCCAACATACTAAGGCAAACAATTCTAGTATGATCAAGTTAGAACTTACACCCATCATTCGGACACCAGGAGTTCGATTCTAGGAAGAAGAGAGTTAGCCATACATATCTCAATTGCGCTTCTTTAGACTCTATAATTATCCGGAACCCTTAACAACCACAATCTATTTTAGCAATATACAAATTGAACCCGGAATTAGGAAAACGTTCATGGTTCTAGCTCACTTTTTCCCCACACTCTTTATCATACATGCATGCAAGATAAACCACCCTCATACCCATGAAGTATCACCCTAGTACCCCATTATAGCTATGTTTCTAATTAAGAGCTGAGGTGATGAAGTCTTACCTTTTAGGGTGAAGAATTTTGGTGCTCTACTTGAATATTTCCTAGGCTTTGAGTGATGGTTGAAGATCAATTTGATGAAAAATTAGGCCCTCCCTCTAGAACCCTCTATCTCACTCTAGAAATATCAGAAATGAGCTTTAAAATAGACTAAAGGGGTGTTTTAACGGAATGGGGGTCAGGTTTTAAATTAAGAAAAATGGTACCCCGACACAGGTCTGCGGTCGCATATGCGACCGCATAATGGTTATGCGGTCCGCAAAGAGACCGTAGAAATAGCCCTCAGGGGCCTAAATGTTTGGCTTAAGTATGCAACCAGTATGCGGTCCGCATACTTGTTCTGCAGTCGCATAATGCACCACAGAACTCCCTCCGCAGAAACCAAAGAGGAATTATGTGACCGATATGCGGTCCGCATATCGATTATGCGGTCGCATAATCGACCACAAAATTGACCTCAAATTGGCCAAACTTACTACTTCACTCTGCGGCCATTATGCGGTCCGCAGTGTGATTATACGGCCGCATAATGGGCCGCAAAAATGCTTTCTTCTGCGAAACATTTTCCTCTAAGTTCGTAGTGTACTATAGTAATGCAGGAATCTATCTTGGCACCACGAAACCCCAAGTTTTGGTTAAAAGTTTTATGGGTCCTTACAGTTGGTACACTCTACTTGGTCCGAAGTTACTTATTTGGTCAGTATGCTTTAGACATGTATTTATTGGTATGGCGGGGCCCTGTCCCGGCCTTTATGACGTTTATGTACTCCTAGAGGCTTGTAGATAGATGTCATGTATATGCAAGATTGTATGGCCTTGTCGGCATATGTTCAGTGTACGAGTGATCATTTTAGTCTTATAGGCCCGTATGTCATATGTATAAGTTTTTATATCATGTTAGGTCATCCTATGTCTAGTATTCCCTTATGTTTTATTCTGGTTATCTCATGATGGCCCTTCTGGCCCATTTAGCCATGGTGGTGTGATAAGAAAGATATGTTACGTTTGTACTCGGTTGAGTAAGGCACCGGGTATCCGTCGTGGCCCCTCCTATTTGGGTCGTGACACCGGGTGCTGCAGAACGGAGCATAAGAATCACGAAAAGAACTATCCAACTCATGACTTTAGCTTGCGGCGGTGGTTTTTGCATTAAAAGGTTGGCGTCATTATTTGTATGGAGTCCACGTAGATGTATTCACGGACCACAAGAGTCTTCAATACATTTTCAAGCAAAAGGAATTGAACTTAAGGCAGAGTAGGTGGCTTGAGTTGCTCAAAGATTATGACATCAACATTTTGTATCATCCGGGGAAAGCTAATGTGGTGGCGGATGCTCTTAGTCGGAAATCTATGGGTAGTTTGGCTCACTTGGAGACATGTCAAAGGCCCTTGGCCCGGGAGGTTTACCAGTTGGCCGGTTTGGGAGTTCGTCTTACAGACTCTAGTGAAGGGGGAGTGATTGTGCGGAATAGGGCGAAATCATTGCTTGTGACGGAGGTCAAGGAGAAGCAATACAGTGATCCAGTGTTAGTGCAGCTGAAGGAAGGAATTCATAAACATAAGACTACAGCTTTTTCTCTTGGCATGGATGACGGTACATTATGGTACCAAGGACGACTATGTGTTCCAAACGTAGATGGTCTTCGGGAAAGAATCATTGCAGAAGCTCATACACCTAGATATTCCGTGCATCCAGGTTCTACCAAAATGTATCATGACCTCAAGGAAGTTTACTGGTGGAATAACATGAAGAGGGGTGTGGCGGACTTTGTGGAAAAATGTTCAAACTGTCAACAAGTGAAGGCCGAGCATCAAAGGCCCGGTGGGTTATCTCAGAGTATAGAAATTCCAATGTAGAAATGGGAAATGATCAACATGGATTTTGTGGTAGGGTTACCATGCACTCCACATAAATTTGACTCAATTTGGGTGATCGTGGATCGACTCACGAAATCAGCACACTTCTTGCCGGTTAAATCCACCGACACTGCGGAAAAATATGCTCAATTGTATATCAAAGAAATAGTCAGGCTTCATGGCACTCCAGTTTCCATCATTTCCGATCGAGGGGCCCAATTCATAGCTAATTTCTGGAAGAAATTTTAGCAAGGTTTGGGTACGCAGGTAAATCTTAGCACGGCTTTCCACCCATAGACTGACGGGCAAGCAGAGCGGACTATTCAGATGCTTGAGGATATGTTGCGTGCGTGTGTGCTTGACTTCAAAGGTAGCTGGGATGATCATTTGCCCTTATAGAATTTGCTTATAACAACAGCTTCCATGCCAGTATTCAAATGGTGCCGTTTGAGGCCTTGTATGGTAGAAGATGTAGATCGACGATTGGGTGGTTCGAGGTTGGAGAAGCTGAACTAATAGGACCAGACCTTGTGCATCAGGCTATGGAAAAGGTTAAGATCATAAAGGAGCGGTTGAGAACGGCTCAGAGTCGTCAAAAATCCTATTCGGATATTCGTCGCAGAGACTTAGAGTTAAAGGAAGATGATTGGGTGTTCTTGAAGATATCTCCCATGAAGGGGATCATGCGATTTGGAAAGAAAGGGAAATTAAGTCCGAGATATGTCGGGCCGTATAAAATCATTCAAACGATAGGTCAGGTGGCGTACAAGCTTGAACTACCACCTGAGATGTCATTAGAACACCAGGTATTCCATGTGTCCATGTTGAAGAAGGTAGTTGGAGACCCGTCTGCTATTGTGCCGGTTGGGACCATCGAGGTTAGTGAAGAATTGTCATATGAAGAAATTCCGGTTGCTATTCTTGATAGGCAGGTCCGAAAGTTGAGAAACAAAGAAATTGCATCCGTGAAGGTGTTATGGTGAAATCAACAAGTCGAAGAAGCTACTTGGGAAGCCGAGAATAAAATGAAAGAAAAGTACCCTCATTTGTTTGAATAGCCATGTAATAGTTCTATGAAGTTGTTTCCCCCCAAAATTTTGTATCACTTGTTCGGCTAATATAAAGGCACTACTTTCTAGTTATATGTCCCCCCATGAAGCTTCAGTTGGTGTTATTTTGTATTCTGTTGTGTTATTTAATTCTATATATGTTGCTAAGGTGTGCTTCGGGGGCTCTCTGACAGGTGGTTAGGCCTAAATACAAAGGAAACTCTGGCGAAATTTTCAAAAAATTAGGAAGTAAGGCAAATTTGGGGCTGATGGTATGTGGTACAAATGAAATTGTGTTAAGCAAACCTTGATCCTCATTCGAGGACGAATGATCTTAAGTGGGGGAGGATGTAAGGACCCGCAAAAAACTTAAAACAACAACTCGAGGTTTCGGGGTGCCAAGTTAGATTCCTGCATTATTATAGTAGAAATTCTTCGCAGCGAGCTAGCGAGCCGCAGTTCAGACTTTTTGGATTGAACAGTACCCTACGGTCTTAGAGAAAATGTTTCGCAGAAGGACGCATTTTTGCGGTCCATTATGCGGCCGCATAATCACTCTGCGGACCGCATAATGGCTATAGAGTGAAGCAGTACGTTGGCCAGTTTGAGGTCAGCTTTGCAGACAATTATGCGATCGCATACCACTATGTGGACCGCATATTGATAGCATAATCCCTTTGGGTGTTTGCGGAGGGAGTTCTGCGGTGCATTATACGACCGCAGAACGAGTATGCGGACCGCATACTAGTCGCATACCTGAGCAGTAAGTTCAGGCCCCTGAGGGCCATTTCTGCGGTCACTTTGCGGACCGCATAACCGTTATGCGGTCGCATATGCGACCGCAGACCTGTGTCGGGGCACCCGTTTTCTTAATTTAAAACCCGACCCCCATTCCGTTAAAACACCCTGTTTAGTCTATTTTGAGCTCATTTTCTGATACTATAGAGTGAGAGAGGGAGCCTTAGAGTGAGAAATTAATCCTCATTGATTATTCTTCAATTCTTACTTGAAACTTTGAAGATTATCAAGGAAAGCAATCTAGGCCTCCATCCTAGAGGTAAGAATCTATACCCTAGCTCTAAATTTTTGAAACTTATACTGAAATTGAGTAATTAATAAGATGGTCCATGGGTATGAGGGTTGTTTATCTTTCATGCATGTATGGTAAAAAGAGTGTGGAAAAGGGAACTAGAACCATGAATATTTTCCTAATTTTGGGTTCAATTTGTATATTGCTAAAATAGATTGAGGTTGCTAAGGGTTTCGGATTATTGTAGAGTCTAAAAAAGCGCAATTGAGGTATGTATGGCTAACTCTCTTCTTCCTAGAATCGAACTCCTGGTATCCGAATATTTGGTGTAAGTTCTGACTTGATCATACTAGAATTGTTTTCCTTAGTGTGTTGGGTTGGAAGATTCATGTTCCCTAATAGTTTTAGATGTTTACCATGTCATCATGCTACTTGAGAACGTAACTATGATTTTCCAAGCTCCTTCCCTTATGTGTGAAATGCCTTATGTGATGGTACTTATAGACTTGAATTGTAAAATGTGCCAAAGTGCCAAGAACTATTTAATAAATGAGGTTGTATGTGCCATGAAATGAAAGATGGGAAAGAGATGTGAATTGAGTGAATACTTGAAAAAGGTTATGTCTCAAGTGAGATGGCTTAGCCGATCGGGTCGAGATCGGACGCCATGCCGTACATATGGTGGTATTTGTGTTGGAATTATTGATTTACATTGTGGATATGGATATGTCTCACTTGAGATGGCTTAGCCGGTCGGGCCGAGATCGGACTCCGTGTAAAAACACGGTGGCATTGTGAGTTGTGGCTTTGGCACTAAATATCATTAACCTAAAAAGATGGAAAGATTGAATTGGAAATTATGTGATCCTTATTTGGTGATTTTTTATATTTCTGTGAAGTACTTATTGATTGTTATGACTGCCTTCTCTTTGTTTCACTGTTCATTCTACTAAGATTAGTGTTTGCCTTACATACTAGTACTATTCGACAGTACTAACGTCCCTTTTGCCGGGGGCACTACATCTTTGAATGGATGTAGGTGGTTCCATCACAGATAGCGCTGATCGCAAATAGTGGTGCTCTCTCTCTCTCACTCATCACAGCAGTCTTGGTGAGCCCCATTTCTTCCTGGGGTCATGTAGTCCTTCTTCTATATAAGTTTTTATATTTTGAGGTATAGCCGAGGCCTTGTTGCCGGCATTGTCATGTTTCTCTTTTGTACCCTTAGAGGCTCCGTAGACGTTTATGTGGGTCATGTATGTATGTTGGGGTGGTCGTTGGACCGAGTTGTATTTTGGAAATTTAACTATGGCATAATGCATAAAATGAAAACAAATGAACTAGCAACGTTTATATACTTATATAACTGATCTCTGCCCTGTTTTACAAATGGTGACGCATTCCCTTTTTGGATCATGAATGAGTCGGGTAGAAAAGGTTTACTAGGCTTTCTCGACCGGGTTCACTCGGTTGAGCGCCGGTCGCGCTCCCCGAGGTTGGGGCGTGACAGATTCTACAACCTAAACCCTAATTTCAAAATTTTCTGAAAATGGATAATTAGCAAGATAATTTTTGGACATGAGAGTTGTTTATTTTACATGCATGTGTCATCAAAGGGTATAGGAAGATTGTTCAGCTAAGAATGGTAAAGATTGGGTTGTGGGATGATGTAATCCTCCATAAAAGGGCCTTGAAACCTTAATGCATACCTAGTGTTTGATAAAATGCTCAAATGAGCTAGAACCATAATCATCTTCCTAATTTTGGTTCAATTTGTTATATTTCTACAATAGATTGAAGTTGCTAAGAATTCTGGAACATTTAGAGTGTAAGGAAGCTCAAGTGAGGTATGTTGGCTAAACTCTTCTTTAAGAATTGGAATTCCCATTATCCTTGTAAGTTCCAAGATGTTGATTACAAACCGAGTATTCCGATAAGTTTTGTGATAAAGATATATGTTCAATTTGTGTTTCAAATGCTCTTATCATATTGCATTATAAATTGAGTATGTGTTTCCAACTATGGATTGTGTATCCACATGTTATAATTTCAAGTCGTGATTTATGTGAAAGTTATTATGCCAAGTTGTGTAGAGATTGGGATTTTGATACACCTCCACCCGCATATATTGGGGTGAGGCAGCATGACCGTTTTGTGTAGGGATTATGGTATTGTGGGACTGCATTTCCACCCGCATACATTGGGGTGAGGCGGCATAGCCGCTTTGTGTTGGTATTGGTATCGTTGATGCATTTCCACACGCAAACATTAGGGTGAGGCGGCATAGCCGCTTTGTGTTGGTATTGGTATCATTGATGCATTTTCACCCGCATACATTGGGGTGAGGCGGCATAGCCGCTTTGTGTTGCCCACATACATTGGGGTGAGGCGGCATAGCCGCTTTGTGTTAGTATTGGTATCGTTGATGCATTTCCACCCGCATATATTGGGGTGAGGCGGCATAGCCGCTTTATGTTGGTATTGGTATCGTTGATGCATTTCCACCCGCATACATTGGGGTGAGGCGGCATAGCCGCTTTGTGTTGGTATTGGTGTCGTTGATACATTTCCACCTCCAAACATTAGGGTGAGGCGGCATAGCCGCTTGTGTAGGTTCTTGGTACTGTGGTTATAAATCCACCCGCATACAATTGGGTGAGGCGGCAGGGCCGCTTGAGTAGAGTTATGGTATTGTACATACACCTCTACCTGCATACATCGGGTGAGGCGGCGGGGCCGCTTTGTGTGAAGATGATTACAGACGATCTCATCTTAAATCCTATAAATGTTATTGATAGCTCTTAATAATCTTGCTCTGGTTTAAACGGTTATCTATATTATACTATTGCCACACCGGTTCATCATATTCATCTTGTATTTCTGAATTCTTAAATTGGTGTTTAGTTTTCATACTAGTACTATTCAACGATACTAATGTCCCTTTTTCCGAGGGCGCTGCATCCATTTAAAGATGCAGGTGGTTCCATAGCAGGAGATATTGACCAGTGATAGCAATACACCTTCTTCCCAGCTGACTTGGTGAGCCCCACTTCATCCCGGGGTCATGTATCTTTTGTTCTTTGTGTATTCTGTTTGAGGTATAGCCGGGGCCTTGTTGCCGGCATTATCATTGTACTCATCTTTATCTATAGAGGCTCCGTAGACATAGTGTGGGTTGTGTATTGGTGCTGGAAAAGACAAACTATGCTATGTTGTGGTTGTATTGCTTGTCCATTTGAGACTTTAAAAATGGTGAAACTTCTGGTAAGAAATTGGAAATTGCAGACATGACCACTTTATTGTTTAATTAAGGAAAACATATATTCTCTTTATTCATGAATGAGTTTGGGTAGAAGGAATCTAACAGGCTTGCTTGGTCGGGTTCACTTGGTTGAGTGCCGGTCACGCTCCTCGGCTTTGGGGCGTGACAAACTTGGTATCGGAGCCTAAGGTTTTAAAGTGTCCTAGGATGTCTCGAAGCCGTGTCTAGTAGAGTCCTTATTATCATTATGTTGTCGACCACATCTATAATTAGGATGCTACATGGGCATTTAGGAATAATACCCTTCTTTCATGTTCTTGATCGTGCGATAAAGCTGGTTGTAAGATTGTTCCTCCTTTAACTCCTGCGTTGCTCTAATTGTCAGTACATGGCACCTAAGAAGAAGGCAAGAACTGGCCAAAGAGCCAATGTCACCCCAGGAGTGATAGTTGACCCTATAATTGATGATGCGGGTGAGCACCCGAGGAGTGAGGATATTCCTCCAGTTACTACAGTGCCTGACTCTACTACAACTGATCAGACCGCACCTGTCCCTACACCTACAGAAGGTGCAACGGTTCCTCCAACTAATATTCCAGTTCCACCTCCAGCTCCAGCTTCCGATTCTGGTGTGTCTAATATTGATATTAGTGGAGCCATACAAATGTTGACACAGATAGTGGCTTCTCAAGCTAAGAGATCGAGTGTTGGGCCTACTTCTTCCAGTCATCCAGGGGAATCTGCTAGTTCCAGGGTGAACAAGTTTCTTCAGTTATATCCTCCAGCGTTTACGAGTACTGATCCTGAGGAGGACCCCCTGGACTTCATTGATGAGATGCACAAAACTCTCCGGGTTATGCATGCTACAAATATGGAGGGAGTAGAGTTGGCCTCCTACCGCCTGAAAGGGGTGGCCTATTCTTGGTTTGAGTTGTGGGAGGAATCTCGTGAGAAGGGAAGCCCTCCGGCAAGATGGGGTGAATTCACATATGCCTTTATAGATCATTTCTTGCCTGCCAAAACTAAGGCAGCCCGTGCCGCGAAGTTTGAAAGTCTGAAGCAGGGTAGTATGAATGTGTGGGAGTACCATATGGAGTTTGCGCGCCTGTCCAAGTATGCTATTCACATGTTACCCACTATGGAGGCTAGGGTGCGCCGGTTTGTACAGGGCCTTAACCCCTTGGTTATCAATGAGGCCTCTACAACTGCCTTGAATTCCAATATGAACTATGGTAGGATTGTGGCATTTGCTCAAGCCACAGAACCGCAAAGTGAAGAATAGAATGGAGCGTCAGAGTAGCAGCAAGGCCCGGTCCGTGGGAAACTTTGGTGGTTCTTCCGGTGGTGGTGGTGGTAGGTCGGCGTTTAGGGGAGCGTCATCAGGATCATCCCAATCATTCGCCCAGTCTTCGATGGGTGCACAGTCATCTGGACCCAGTCAGGGCAACAGGGGAACCCACCAACAGGGTCGGCCCGACAGAAGGTTTCAGCAGCGAAGGCTTCCATGCCTTAAGTGTGGGAGGATGCACTTTGGGTCCTGTTTCATGGACCTACCAATATGTTACGGGTATGGTGTGAGGGGTCACATTCAGAGAGATTGCCGCTCGTCCCGCCAAAATATGGGCAAAGGTGCGGCACAGCCAGCTAATTCTGCAACTACTACATCCATAACACCTCCAGCTCGAAGCACCCCAGCGCCCGCAGGGCGTGGTGCAGCTAGGGTGGTGCACAGAATTCGGGAGGACCCAGCAGATTTTATGCTATGCGGAGACGTCGGGAATCAGAGGCTTCTCCAGATGTTGTCACAAGTATATTGACTGTCCAATCTCATGATGTATATGCTCTTATTGATCCCGATTCCACTTTGTCATATGTCACTCCTTATGTTGCTATGGAATTTGGGAATCATGAGCCGTTCTCTGTATCTACTCTGGTTGGTAAGTCTATTTTGGTCGCGCAGGTTTATAGGGATTGTGTTGTCATGTTGCATGGTTGGGGCACCGTGGCCGATCTTATTGAATTAAGAATGGTCGATTTTGATGTGATAATGGGGATGGATTGACTTTATTCTTGTTTTGCTAAGCTTGATTGCCGAACCAGAACTATTAGGTTCGAATTTCCAAATGAGCCAGTTATTGAGTGGAAGGGTGATGATGTAGTGCCAAAGGGTAGGTTTATTTCTTACCTTAAGGCCACGAAAATGATCAACAAGGGATGTATTTACCATTTGGTCTGGGTTACAGACACCGATGCTGAGGCACCTACACTTGAGTCTGTGCCTGTTGTGAATGAATTTTCGGGAGTCTTTCCGGATGAACTCCCTGGGATACCACCAGACAGGGAGATTGATTTTGGGATTGATGTGATGCCAGACACACATCCTATATCTAATTCTACCCTACAGAATGGCACCGACAGAATTGAAAGAGCTAAAGGAACAATTGAGAGATTTGTTAGAAAAGGGTTTTATCAGGCCTAGTGTGTCGCCTTCGGGCGCACCAGTCCTTTTTGTAAGAAAGAAAGATGGGTCACTGAGAATGTGTATTGACTATCGGCAACTTAATAAGGTCACATTCAAGAATAAGTACCCACTGCCAAGGATAGATGATTTGTTTGATCAATTGCAAGGTGCCAGGTACTTCTCCAAGATTGATTCAAGATCCGGGTATCACCAATTGAAGATCAGGGAGCGGGATTTTTCGAAAACAGCTTTTAGAACCCGGTATGGGTATTTTGAATTTCTGGTGATGTCTTTTGGGCTAACAAATGCCCCAACAGCCTTCATGGATCTTATGAATCGCATTTTCAAGCCATTCCTCAATTCTTTTGTGATAGTGTTTATTCACAATATTCTTGTATATTCACGCAATCGAGAGGACCATGCCGGTCACCTCAGGGCAGTGTTGCAGACTCTATATCAATACCAGTTGTATGCGAAATTTTCGAAATGTGAATTTTGGCTCGAGTCGGTCACATTCTTGGGTCATGTTGTCTCTAGTGAGGGGATTAAGGTTGATCCTCAGAAAATTACGGTTGTGAAGAATTGGCTGAGGCCTACAACTCCAACGGAGATTCACAGTTTCTTAGGCTTAGCTGGATATTATGGAAAGTTTGTGAAAGGGTTTTCTACTCTTGCCTCTCCATTGACTAAATTGACGCAGAATGTAATTAAGTTCCAATGGTGAGATGCTTGTGAAAAGAGTTTCCAAGAATTGAAAGCAAGATTGACTACGGCGCCGGTGTTGACTCTACCAGAGGGTATAGATGGATTTGTGGTATATTGTGATGCTTCAAGAATCGGGCTTGGGTGTGTATTAATGCAACATGGGAAGGTGATAGCTTATGCTTCTAGGCAACTAAAGAATCATGAAAAGAACTATCCAACACATGATTTAGAACTTGCGGCAGTGGTATTTGCATTGAAAATTTGGCGTCATTATTTATATGGGGTCCATGTTGATATATTCACGGACCATAAGAGCCTTCAATATATTTTCAAGCAGAAGGAATTGAATCTGAGGCAGAGAAGATGGCTTGAGTTACTCAAGGACTACGACATTGATATTCTATATAATCCGAGAAAGGCCAATGTTGTGGCTGATGCTCTTAGCCGGAAATCTATGGGTAGTTTCACTCACTTGGAGGCATATCAGAGGCCATTAGCTAAGGAAGTTCACCGATTGGCTAGTTTGAAAGTTCGTCTTGCAGACTCTAGTGAAGGAGGGGTAACTATACAAAATAGGGTTGAATCATCGCTTGTTGTGGAAGTCAAAGAGAAGTAATACAACAATCCATTGTTGGTGCAGTTGAAAGAGGGTATTCATAAACATAAGACAATGGCATTTTCTCTTGGCATGTATGATGGTACACTAAGGTACCAAGGGCGACTCTATGTTCCAAATATGGATGGTCTTCGGGAAAGAATAATGACTGAAGCTCACACTTCTAGGTATTCCGTGCACCCAGGTTCTACGAAAATATATCATGATCTTAAGGAAGTATATTGGTAGAATGATATGAAAAGGAATGTGGCGGATTTTATGGCAAGATGTCCAAATTGTCAGGAAATGAAGGCCGAACACCAAAGGCCCGGTGGATTGGCACAGAACATAGAAATTCCAATGTGGAAGTGGGAAATGATTAATATGGACTTTGTGGTAGGATTACTCTTTTTGCCGGTTAACTCTACTGACACAGTGGAGCAGTATGCTCAGTTGTATATCAAAGAAATAGTCAGGTTGCATGGCACCCCAGTTTCCATCATTTCTAACCGGAGAGCACAATTCACTGCTAATTTTTGGAAGAAATTTCAGCAAGGTTTGGGTACTCAGGTGAATTAGCCTTTCACCTGTAGACTGACGAGCAAGGAGAGCGGACTATTCAGACGCTTGAGGATATGTTGCGCGCCTATGTTCTAGACTTCAAAGGTAGATGGGATGATCATTTACAACTCATAGAATTTGCATATAATAATAGCTATCATGCTAGCATTCAAATGGCACTGTTCGAGGCTTTATATGGTAGGAGATGTAGATCTCCCATTGGGTGGTTCGAAATTGGGGAAGCAGATTTGATAGGGCCAAACCTCGTGCATCAGGCTATGGAAAAAGTTAAAATCATTAAGCAGCGGTTGAAGACTGCTAAGAGTCGTCAGAAATCCTATTCGGATGTTCGTCGTAGGGATTTGGAGTTCAAAGAAGATGATTGGGTATTCTTGAAAGTTTCCTCCATGAAAGGTGTAATGCGATTTGGTAAGAAAGGGAAATTGGCTCCGAGGTATGTCGGACCGTACAAAATCATTCAGAGGATCGGTGAGGTGGCGTGCAAGCTTGAGCTACCACCTGAGATGTCATTAGTACACCCGGTGTTTCATGTGTCTATGTCGAAGAAAGTAGTTGGAGATCCGACACTCATTGTTCCGGTTGAGACTATTGAAGTAAATGAGAAATTGACTTACGAAGAGATTCCGGTTTCTATTATTGATAGGCAAGTCCGAAAATTGAGAAATAAAGAAATTGCCTCCGTAAAAGTGTTGTGGCGAAACCAACAGGTTGAAGAGGCTACTTGGGAGGCAGAGGAAGAAATGAAGAAAAAGCATCCTTATTTGTTTGAATGACCATGTATTTAAAGTTGTGATTTAGGAAAATTCTAAGACTTACTTTTTATGAATTTTGTATCATGTTAACAATTGGCATTAAGGGTGTTCCTTTTTGGATATATATTGCTTATGAGGCCACATTTGGTGTTGTTTTATATTATGTTACATCGTTGGATTTCGTATATGTTGTTAGGATGTGTTTCTGGGGCTCTCTGACAGGTGGATAGGCCTAGTTACAAAGGAAACTCTAGCGAAATTTTTGGAAATTTAGGAAGTTAGTCAAATTTGGGGTTGCTGGTGTGTGGTATGAAAAAAACTGAATTGCATAAGATGCTAATAACATAATTTGACCCTCATTCGAGGACGAATGATCCTAAGTGGGGGAGAATGTAACACCCCATAAAATTTCAAAGTACTTAAGTGTAAAGCCTGGTAAAATTTGCAAAGAAAATAATGTTTCATAGTGCTGGACTAGGCTTACGTGTTTGAGGATTATAGCGCAGCTCGGACTTTTTAGGTTGAACAATGCACCGGAAAGTAAAGAATTTTTTTTGCGAAAAAGTGCATTTCTGCGGTCCATTATGCGACCGCAGAATCACTCTGCGGATCACATAATGGCCGCAAAGTGAGGCAGTTAATTGGGTCAGTTGGAAGCAATTGTGCGGTCGACTATGCGACCGCATAACTGTTATGTGGTGCACTATGCGACCGCATAACTGTTATGTGGTGCACTATGCGACCGCAGAACAGTTATGCGGACCGCATAGTGACCGCAGACTCAGGCAGATATTTGGTCATTTTGGACACCAATTATGCGACCGATATGCGGTTCGCATAACCATTATGCGGTCGCATATGCGACCGTAGAACCGTTCTGGAGCTCCATTTTTGATTTTTTAAAACCCGACCTTATTTCGTTAAATATATTCTTTAGGCTATTTTTGAGACATAATCTGATATTTTAGAGTGAGAGAGAGTGCCCTAGAGTGAGAAGGTATTCTTCAATAATTTTTCTTCAATTCTTTCTCATGTTTTGGGAGATTAAGAAGGGATGCTCACTAGGTCTTCATCCTAGAGGTAAGATTCTACACCCTAAACCCTAATTTCGAAATTTTCTGAAAATGGATAATTAGCAAGATAATTTTTGGGCATGAAAGTTGTTTATTTTACATGCATGTGTTATCAAAGGGTGTAGGAAGATTGTTGAGCTAAGAATGGTAAAGATTGGGTTGTGGGATGATGGAATCCTCCATAAAAGGGCCTTGAAACCTTAATGCACACCTAGTGTTTGATATAATGCTCAAATGAGCTAGAACCATAATCATCTTCCTAATTTTAGTTCAATTTGTTATATTTCTATAATAGATTGAAGTTGCTAAGAATTTCAGAACATTTAGAGAGTAAGGAAACTCAAGTGAGGTATGTTGGCTATACTCTTCTTTAAGAATTGGAATTCCCATTATCCTTGTAAGTTCCAAGATGTTGATTATAAAACGAGTATTCCAATAAGTTTTGTGATAAAGATATATGTTCAATTTGTGTTTAAAATGCTCTTATCATATTGCATTATAAATTGAGTATGTGTTTCTAACTGTGGATTATGTATCCATATTTATAATTTTAAGTCGTGATTTATGTGAAAGTTATTATGCCAAGTTGTGCAGAGATTGGGATTTTGATACACCTCCACCCGCATATATTGGAGTGAGGCGGCATGACCGCTTTGTGTAGGGATTATGGTATTGTGGGACTGCATTTCCACCCGCATACATTGGGGTGAGGCGGCATAGCCGCTTTGTATTGGTATTGGCATCGTTGATGCATTTTCATCCGCATACATTAGGGTGAGGCGGTAAAGCCGCTTTGTGTTGGTATTGGTATCGTTGATGCATTTCCACCCGCATACATTGGGGTGAGACGGCATAGTCTCTTTATGTTGGTATTGGTATCATTGATGCATTTCCACCCGCATACATTGGGGTGAGGCGGCATAGTCGCTTTGTGTTGGTATTGGCATTGTTGATACATTTCCACCCGCATACATTGGGGTGAGGCGGCATAGCCGCTTTATGGGTATTGGTATCGTTGATGCATTTCCACCTACAAATATTGGGGTGAGGCGGCATAGACGCTTGTGTAAGTTCTTGGTACTGTGGTTATACATCCACCCGCATACATTGGGGTGAGGTGGTAGGGACGCTTGAGTAGAGTTGTGGTATTATTGTACATACACCTCCACCTGCATACATTGGGTGAGGCAGCGGGGCCGCTTTGTGTGAAGATGGTTACAGAGGATCTCATCTTAAATCCTATAAATGTTATTGATAGCTCTTAATAAGCTTGCTTTGGTTTAAACGGTTATCTATATTATATTATTGCCGCACTGGTTCATTATATTCATCTTGTATTTCTGAATTCTTAAATTGGTGTTTAGATTTAATAATAGTACTATTCGACGGTACTAACGTCCCTTTTGCCGGGGGCGCTACATCTTTAAATGGTTGCAGGAGGTTCCACAACAGGAGATATTGACCAGTGATAGCAGTACACCTTCTTCCCAGCTGACTTGGTGAGCCCCACTTCATTCCCGGGGTCATGTATCTTTTGTTATTTGTGTATTATGTTTGAGGTATAGCCGTGGCCTTGTTGCCGGCATTATCATTATACTCATCTTTATCTATAAAGGCTCCGTAGACATAGTGTGGGTTGTGTATTGGTGCTGGAAAAGACAAACTATGCTATGTTATGGTTGTATTACTTGTCCACTTTAGACATTAAAAATGGTGAAACTTATGGTAAGACATGACCACTTTATTGTTTAATTAAGGAAAACATAGATTCTCTTTATTCATGAATGAGTTTGGGTAGAAGGAATCTAACAGGCTTGCTCGGTCGGGTTCACTCGGTTGAGCGCCGGTCGTGCTCCTCGGTTTTGGGGCGTGATAGTTTCGTGCGCACGATGTGATGAAAGTCCGTACATAGCTAAAATCATGCTTATATTCGGGTAGTTTTAAGACTCTACCGTGTAATACTTGTATTATTTGTACCCAACTTTTTAGTTTAATTACCTAAATTTGGAATTGAAATTGGATAAAGGAACTGTAAATACTGAGCTTCATTACTTTGAGTCTTGGCGGGATACTTGATTGTTAGCCGAACTTATGCTTTCTTTGAGTATTATTCTCATGTGGCAGTCGTTAATCGAAGCTTGTAGAGTATTCTCTATTCTTGTGGATCGGGCTGAATGCCTCGACAGTATAATAAATGCATCTATGGTTCACATCGGTCGACCCTCAGTAATGTACATACTATTCTGAATCGGGTCGTACGACCTCAGCATATATCGTGCGTGATATTGCTCGTAGTCCGATTTTACATGATATTTCTTCTTAATCAGAGACTAGAAATTACTTGGTGGTTCTTATGTGTGAAATACTTGGCATGTGATAGTTGAAGATTTTAAATTAATATTATGTTTTGAGAATTATAAATTTATATTTCTTATCTCACTATTATTGTTGTATTTCATGCCTACTTATGATTTTTATATTTTATTTATTGACTTTTAGTAAGTGTCGATGTCGACCCCTCGTCAATACTTCTTCGATGTTAGACTAGATCCTTACTTGGTATATGTTGTTTATGTAATCACGCTATACTTCTGCACTAATCGTGGAGCATATGAGGCAGGTGCATTTGGTTGTCAGTCAGGCGCGTACCCCTGCTACTCGGAGACTTAGTGGTTAGTTGCTCCCTATGCTCCGTTTTTTAGCGCCCGGAGTATCTTCCTTGTTGTATTTCTTTTTCTGTCTATTTTACTCCAGACAGTAGTATAGGAGGTTTTGTATATTCTACTAGTTTGGTCGTGCACTTGTGACACCGAGTTTTGGATAATTATAGTAGAGATTTCATGGTTTTTCATTATTAAATTCACTACTTCACTCTTTCGTTTATTTCATGCTTTACATTATTACGGTCACCTAAGGGTGGGTATTCGGTACTTCAGTAAGGTATTTAAGAATTTTGATTCGGTAATTCGATACTCGGTATATCAATTGTGCATACCAATTATCGTACCAAAATAGCTCGGTATGGTTCGATATTTCTTAGTTTCGTTCGGTATGATATTGGTACGGTTCAGTATTTAAAGAAAAAATAGTTTCTCCACTAGCTCGATGTCCCTCACTTGTAATTATGATTTTATGGCTTCACATTTGTTCCAATCATATTATCCATTGCTAAAATCTAAATGGTCAAAATGCAGAATCTAGTTCATGTTAGCACCAGGTTATTCTAATAATTATAAAAAAGTTTCTGCACCAAAGACATGATCTTAAATAACCAAACAGTGGAACCGATCCTCATTTTTTTATAGGCGAGAACAAAAAAACTTTACAACTAGCTCTTTAGGGAAGAATCAGTTTGCCCTTTTTCTTTCTTCGACTATAAAAAAAGTTTAAAGCAGTTAGAAACAACTATATGTTTCAAGCAGTAGAAGCAAAGCGCAAGCAAAATAAAAAAAGTTAATCGATGTACGAAAGAAGAAAAAATCAACAATTAAATTAAATAATAATAAAAGTTTCAGAAAATAATACTTAAGAAGAGTAGAAGATAATCGGAATTACATGTCCAAAGAAGGCAAAATACATCAACTCACATAAATAGTTCGGTATTTTGGTTTACCGAAGTATCGAAATTTCAATACCGAGAACCGTATCGAAGTACCGAACTTTTAATAAAATTATATCGAATTAGTAACGAAGAACCAATACCGAAATACCGAATTAATTCGGTCCGGTCCGTTTTTTAATTTTTCGGATACTATGCCCACCCGTATGGTCACCTACTAATCGTTCCCTCATTAAATAAAATCAATGACTTTAAAAATATTAAAATGAATAATTAAATGGATAGTTCACTGTTGGCTTGCCTAGCGGCGACGTTGGGCGCCATCACGCTCTATAGTGAAAATTGGGTCGTGACAGCTTGGTATTAGAGCTCTAGGTTCACATAGGCCTCACAAGTCATGAGCGAGCCTAATAGAGTCTTGCTGATCGGTGCGGAGATGTCCGTACTTATCTTCGAGAGACTATAGGGTGTTAGGAAACTTCTCTTTCTTCATCTACTACCGTGCAGTTGATGTTGTGCTAAGTGTCTTTCTCTTATTCTCTCACAGATGGTGAGAACGCACGCGACAGATGTACCCGGCGGTCTGTTGCTAGAGGCCGAAGCAGAGGGCGAGGGAGGGCTCCAGCTCCTGCTAGAGGACGAGGGCGTCCTAGAGTTGCTCCTATTACGCCACCAGTGGATCCAGTGGAGGATCCTGTTATTGAGGAGCAGGATAAGGTACCTGCAGCTAAGCCAGCCCCGACAGATTTCATGTCCGCACTGGGATTTCAGGAGGTCATGGTTCATGGACTCTTTGACGCAGGCTAGTTTATTTCCAGCGACCCAGCCACATCTTAGGCTGGGATAGAGCATAGACCTTACCGGTCATAATCCAGGGCATGTTATTGTCGTATATCAAACCCAGGTGTAATACTTGTGGGTGGGGCTCAGCCAATTGCTGCGGCTATACCAGAGCCTAGACCAGCCACGACCGGTGAGCCGCAGAAGCTGTTGGATATATGGACCAGGCTACATCCTCCTGCCTTTGGTTGTGAGCGACATGAGGACCCCCAGGACTTTATTGATCGTTGTAGGGACAGACTGCATAACATGAGAGTATTGGAGTTCCACGGGGTGGACTTCACAACATTTCAGCTAGAGGGCAGGGCCCGTAGATGGTGGCAGTCCTATCTTCTCAGCAGACCAGCAGGTTCCCCTCCCTTTACTTGGGACCACTTCACACATCTCTTTTTGGAGAGATATATTCCACCATTTCATAGGGAAGAGTTACGAGGTCAGTTCGAGCGGCTCCACAGGGTCAGATGTCTATGACCGATTATGAGGCGAGATTCTCTGAGTTGTCTCTCCAAGCACTTATGATACTCCCCACCGATGCAAAGAGAGTGCGGAGGTTTATTGCAGACTTGCTCTATGGTATACAGGTTACTATGGCTCGAGAGACTGAGATGGGGACTCCTCATAAGAAAGTTGTGGAGATTGCTCGGAGGATCGAGGTTATCCGTCAACAAGGCCGAGAGCATGCGTCGAGGGACAAGCAACTTCGATTTTCCAGAGTGTTCAGTGGTGCTCCTTATGGGGGCAGAGGTCAGTTTGTGAGGGGCCAGTCTAGCAGGCTCATGTATTCAGCATCGCCGCCTTCTCGGGGTGCTCCATTGCGGCCTTATTTCAGCACCATTCCAGGGAGCTTCTACCGTCCACCAGCTATTCAGGGTTCTTCCAGTGGGTGTTCACGTCCTTAGGGTCAGACTCAATATTAGTCATCTTCCGCACCCAGAGGTTGCTATTAGTGCGGGAACCTTGGTCATGTGAGGAACTTTTACCCCATCAGGGCCATCAGCCCATGATCACCGCACCAACTGCCGCACCAACCATCCGGCTGACCAAAGGCGCAAGGCAGGTGGGTAGGGGTCTCCCTAGAGGTGGAGGCCAATCAGGTGGCGCTCCAGCCAGGTTCTGTACTTTTCCATCCATACTAGATGTAGTAGACTCAGACACCGTGATCACATGTATTATTTTTGTTTGCGGTAGGGATGCTTCGGTACTATTTGTTCAATGGTCTACATATTTGTCACGCCCTAAAACCGAGGAGTGCGACCAGCGCTCAATCGAGTAAACCCGACCGAGCAAGCCTGATAGATTTTCTTCTACCCAAACTCATCCACGAATGAAGATAATATATATTTTTATTAATTAGACAAAAACGTGATCATGTCTACAATGCCAATTCATTACCAATAGTTTTCATCATTTGTTTTAAAGTCTCAAGTGGGACAAGTAATACAACCACAACATAACATAGTTTGTCTTTCCCAGTACCAATACACAACTCACACTATGTCTACGGAGCCTCTATAGATAAAGAAGAGTACAATGATAATGCCGGCAACAAGGCCCCGGCTATACATCAAACAGAATATACAAAGAACAAAAGATACATGATCCCAGGATGAAGTGGGGTTCACCAAGTCAGATGGGAAGAAGGTGTAATGCTATCACTGATCAATACCTCCTACTGTGGAATCACCTGTATCTATTTAAAGATGCAGCGTCCCCAACAACAGGGACGTTAGTACTGTCGAATGGTACTAGTATGAAAACCAAACACCAATTTAAGAATTTATAAATACAATATAAATATAATGAATCAGGGCGGCAATAGAATAATATAGATAACCGTTGAAACCAGAGCAAGCTTATTAAGAGATATCAATAACAATTATAGGATTTAAGATGTGATCCTCTGTAACCATCTTCACACAAAGCAGCCCCGCCGCCTCACCCGATGAATGCAGGTGGAGATGTAAGTACAACACCACAACTCTACTCAAGCGGCCCTGCCACCTCACCCTAATGTATGCGGGTGAATGTATAACCATAGTACCAAGAACCTACACAAAGCGGTTATGCCGCCTCACCCCAATGTATACGGGTGGAAACGTATCAACGATACAAATACCAACACAAAGCGGCTATGCCGCCTCATCCCAATATATATATATATATATATATATATATATGTGGGTGGTGGTGCCACAACAATACCAAAACTATACACAAAGCGATCGTACCGCCTCACCCCAATGTATGTGGGTGGAGGTGCAGTCCCACAAAACCATAATCCCTACACAAAGTGGTCATGCCGCCTCACCCCAATATATGCGGGTGGAGGTGTATCACAATCACAATCTCTACACAACTTGGCATAATAACCTTTACATAAATCACGACTTGAAATTATAACATGTGGATACACAATCCATAGTTTGGAACACACCCTCAATTTATAATGCAATATGATAAGAGCATTTGAAACACGAATTGAACATATATCTTTATCACAAAACTATTCAGAATACCCGATTTGTAATCAACCTCTTGGAACCTACAAGGATAATAGGAATTCCAATTCTTAATGAAGGGTTTAGCCAACATACCTCACTTGAGCTTCCTTACACTCTAAATGTTCCAGAATTCTTAGCAACTTCAATCTATTTTAGAAATATAACAAGTTGGACCAAAATTAGGAAGATGATCATGGTTCTAGCTCATTTGGGCATTTTATCAAACAGTAGGTGTGCATAAGGTTTCAATGTCCTTTTATGGAGGATTCCATCATCCCACAACCCATTCTTTACTATGCTTAGTTCAACAATCTTCCTACACCCCTTGATATCACATGCATGTAAAATAAACAACTCTCGTGCCCAAAAATTATCTTGCTAATTATCCATTTTCAGATAATTTCGAAATTAGGGGTTAGGGTATATAATCTTACCTCTAGGATGAAGACCTTATGAGTTTCCCTTCTTAATCTTCCAAAATTTGAGCAATAATTGAAGAACAATTATTGAGGAACACCTTCTCAGAGGGCACTCTCGCTCACTCTAAAATGTCAGATTTTAGCTCCAAAATGGCCCAAAGCGTGTATTTAACGAAGTAGGGTTGGGTTTTAAAAACCCAAAAAAGAAGCTCCGGAACAAGGTCAGCGATCGCATAATCGATATGCGGACCGCATATCGGTCGCATAATTGGTGACCAAAACCGGCCAAAATTCAGTCTGTGTATGCGGTCACTATGCGGCCCGCAGACCTGTTCTACAGTCGCATAATGAACTGCAGAACAGTTATGCGGTTGCATAGTCGACCGTACAATTGCATCTAAACTGACCCTATCCTGCCTCACTTTTGCGGCCATTATGCGGCCCGTAGAGTGATTCTGCGGTTGCATAATGGACCGCAGAAATATATTTTTCTGCCAAAAAGTTTCCTTTACTTTTTTGGTGCATTGTTCAACCCAAAAGTCTGAGCCACGGCTCGCAAGCTCGCCACGAAGAATTTCTATAATACTCAACACGTAAAACTAATTTGGCACCAAGAAACATTATTTTCTTTTGCAAAATTTTACAGGGCCTTACATTCTCCCCCACTTAGGATCATTTGTCCTCGAATGAGGGTCAAAATCTGTTATTAGCATCTTATGCAACTCAGTTTTCATACCACACACCAGCAACCCCAAATTTGATTAACTCCCTAAACTTCCAAAAATTTTGCAAGAGTTTTCTTTGTAACTAGGCCTATCCACCTGTCAAAGAGCCCCAGAAACACATCATTAAAACATATACATAATCCAAAATCGTAACATAACACAACAAAAAACACCAACTGTGACCTCATAAGCAATTATATTACCAGAACGGAGAACCCTTAACATCAAATGTACAAATCATACATAATTCATAGAAAGTGTAGCTTAGCATTTATAGACTTCTCGATACCTAGAAACCATAGGATGGAAAATATGCCACTAATGACACTGCTATCATTCCTGGATACTAAATCTCAGTGCTTGTAGCCCCCTATCTGAAGTATAGATTATTCACAACCTCCTGCACCTGAGTATCTAAGTACGTTGTTCATCTTTACTTTACTTACCTTAAAGTCTCGCATCACATCTTCTATATCTTTCATGACCTCCCTTCCACATAGCTATAATTTACATCCGCAACTTGAAGCTCTATTATAACACTTGCACCTCAGGTGCATACACAATCCGGCGGGAGCTTCATATGACTTCTTATGAGGCTGATACTCTTCTAACTGGCTTTATCGTAGATCCGTTATAGAATATGACTGTTGTACTATCTTTCTTGCACCTCTGATATTAAGAGTGATTCCACTATGTTCTCAATCATGATTTTAATAATTTTCTGGGTCCAATAATCAGACTCCTGATTTACTTAGTTGATGTAACTCTTTAGTTTCCTCTTCCTTCTGATCAGCCTTTATGTAGGCTTAAGCTATCTTCCGATCTACGGCTCATGGTATTAATTATTACTTTAGCCTTTCATGGACGCAATAGAATATCCATGATACGATCTTCTAACGGTTCAATCCTTTATCTATGACCTGGACTCTATTCTTTATTTTAACTTATATACCAGAGTCTTCTACGACTGTATGATTATCAACATATATGTTGCATGGATAATACTCTGAAATCTTGAGTGCATTCATAACGTAACTCACTCTAGATCGTTGATCGAATAATTTCTTTCGTTCCTTCTTAGCTTTCTTTAAACGTAAGATATTACCTTTCCTGGTCTTTCTGCCCCCTTGTTGTGTGCATACTTAGCTTATCTTCTAGAGTTTTCATGCAACTCATATGATCTCGAATGTTACTTTTGATTTTTACTTCCTATTCATTAGCCACGGTAGGTGCCACTTTCTTATGGAGTGCATACAATGTTGTAGTGAGACTGTTTTTTTTACATGACCATTTCCTCTTTAGGTCGATGTGCTTAGGTTGAAGCCTTCTTCCTTATTTCCTCAGCTAGTCTTTCGTTGTAGTACTTAGGGAAGACCTTCTAACTCTTGTAAAGCTGCGAGCTTATTACATTGTATACTTGACATAATTTTTGATGTTCTTCCTTGCCTATAATTATCCGTAGTTACTTATTTCCATGCCCTTGTGCTTGCAGGGTTGCTCTTGAACTAAAGTTTTGACTGTCTTCCCAGTGAGACTATCTTTTATTTCCATAACATTCATACGGTACCTTTAACTACCCAACTCTTATCTGAATATTTCTCAAGGGTCACCATGTCGTATCTGTGAGACTGAATTCCCATGTTGGGTTCACTATGTTTATCTTGCACGATCTGTTGATTTGTCTATAACCTCTTGTCTAGCCATAACTAGACTCTTCCTGAATCAACTACTAATTGCTCGTTGGTCCATTTTCATATATGTATTCCGCGTAATCCCTCTTGGGTTATTCCCTTTGTCTTAACTCACGTCTTGTACTGGCTCTTTATTTATCAATAACATCTCGGATAGGAACCCTTACTTCCTTTCCTTGACATCGTGTTTGCATAATGTTCTGGAATCGTAGCATATCTATAGGATTTGAATCAGTGCAATCTCATCCCTTTTCTCATTTGTATCGCATTCTTTTACCATTCCATAGTTACTAGAACCGCTTAATTCTGACTTAATGCAACATCACTCCATATTCCCCCATTTAGGGGAGTACTAAGAATTGGAGCTACGATGATCTACATATAGATGTTTTACCTTTTCATCTTTGGCATCTTTTCACATTATCGATGATCCTTACTCTCCTCGCAGTAATCCTTCTGTACCAAGGATAACGAAATTCCTCACTCGCGAGGGTGACACTTAGTGTAACTGGCACATACAGTCCCTTAATCTTAACTTTGCTCACCTTGCTTGCTTTAGGGAAGCGTCTTCCTGAATGACCTTTAAAGAGTATTCTTCTGTCCCCCATTCTGTTATCGCCGGGACGTAATCTCAGATATTCTCATGATGCCGACTATTAGTCAGTCCCTAGTTCATGTTTAGTTTATCTTGTTCATCAGTCCATGTTGATTTCTTATTTCTCCGGGGTCTAACATTTCCTTTTGGTAATCACGTTGGAGTCACGAACTTATTTCTCGAAATGAGGATATGACTTTATGGCCTATACTCTTTTGTTGTCTCAAGGCCTGTCACCTCTCGTCTTTTCCTTCACTTGACTATAGACTCTGTAATGCTTTCATCTTTTTGATCTACCGTTGTCATCCATGTATCACATCTTACTCACAATGCCTCATTAACTCTATTCTTATTTCCCTGCCAACATCTGTGTCTATCACTTTATTCTGAAAACTCGAACAAGACATTCTTTTGCTTTTTAGCTCCCCTTGCTCCATCTACTGGTTCTTCGAGTTGCCTAACATTCTTTCTCTACCTGGGACGGGATCCACACTAAGGTAATATTTAACCCTTCAAGGCTTCTAGTGCCTATCTTTGTAGTACTTGTATCTAGCTGCAGTATTTTATAATGCACCATCTGGGTGTCTCACAAGGAAATCTATTAGCACATTTTCAATATCCTTTGGACATGGCAACCGACACAAACAAGCCATCCACCATGTTGGGTCACTCTAACCCCAGCCAGATCCTAATATCCGTCCATCTCTTGTACTACTTCTGTTTGCTTCCATAGGGCATAAATGAGATGGGTGTGGCCAATTGTACATACCTCTATTACTGTTGAAGGTAACTCAAAATACTTATATCTCTCTTCCTGAATAGTAGATAATGTTCATCTTTACTAACTGGGTACCTTGTACCCTTCTTCACCTTGCTTCTTTTACTTGTTGAATCTTGTATCTACCTTCTGAATCTCTCATTGCTTTTCACCATATGGGCATATTCTTGCCTTAAGGCTCCTTATCAAGAAGCTTACACGTCTTAGTACACACATGATCTACTGAATACCTTATATTTATCCATCATAAGCATGATGCAAAACTTGAGTTCCTCTGACTCAACTCTTCCACAGCTATATCTCTTACCAACCGTCTTTTCGGATGTAGGCATCATCGTATTATGAATAAGATAGAGTTTAGGAAATTGAGTTCTTACAACTGAGCTCTACCACACGATCTAGAGTAAGAAGAAAGAGTGACAGTCCTAAATGACCTGTAGCCTCCTGCTTATAAGTGTGGTGCACAACACACCCATAAACAAGACTCTACTAGACACGACTTGTAGACTCCCTAGGACAGAACTGCTCTGATACCACATTACTCACAACCCAAACCGATGGGCCGTGATGGGCACCCGGTACCTTACTCAACCGAGTACCAACATTACATATCATTCTTATCGTACTGTCATTGGCAATGGGCCAAACGGGCTGTCATGTGTTAACCAGAATAAACATAAAGAAATACTCAATATAAGACGACCCAATCTGATATAAAAACTTATACATATGACATAGGGCCTATAAGACCAAAATTACACTAAACATAGGCCGACAAGGCCGTACAATCTTTCACGTACACGACGTATGTCTACAAGCCTCTAAGGATACATAAATGTCATAAAGGTCTGGACAGAGCACCGCCATACCAATCAACACATGTCCTAATCATACTGACCAATAGCAACTCCGGAGTAAATGGAGCGCACCAATATCTTCCGCTGAGTTGATAGCCTACTTGGAGGACTTTCAACCTATCTATAGGGACCTGCGGGCATGAAACACAGCATCCCCAAGCAAAGGGACGTCAGTACAAATAATGTACCGAGTATGTAAGGAATGAAAGTCAGTAAACAATAGACATGAGAAAAATATGGAGTAAAAGACTCGACATGTATGTTTGAATAACTCTGTGAATCATTAATATTTACAATGTCATACATATGCATATAAATATCATATCATGCTTAGGAATATACGTTCATAACATCATTAAGCCTCTAAGGGCATCCCATCATATCATCTCGGCCACAGTGGGCAAATCATCAACGTATACCAGCTGATTAGGTGGTGGTGCGTATATAACGCTGTAACCTTTTCCCATATCCCATATACATATAATATACGCGTATATAATGCCATATGGTCATGGGTCAATGTGCATGTATAAATGAATAAAATACATATGAAATATGTTAATAAGGTTTCTAAGAATATCAAAAGATCATTATGCCTTTCAGATAAACTTTATCAAATACGTATTTTATTTTCTTAGACCCATGAATAGATGATATAATAATAATTCACATGGGGAATCAAGAATATAGACACCCCTAGTACTTCTATGAATAGAGTCATTTATGAAAATTGTCCGTTTACTCGTTTTGTTTGTATCGTATGGATCATGCCAAAAGAAAGAAGGGATAGCCTTAACATACCTGAGCCGATTCTCTTGACAATCCCTTTAACACCCGTTGATTGCGACAACACGTAGCGGCGGATCGTAGTAGGAGAAAATTCGTATGATATTCTTGAGAAATATTTTATCGTGCTCTCTTAGAATTGCAAATCCCGTTGCTATTACTCATTATAATTTCGTATGAAAATTCTTGCTGAAATCCTGTCACTTAGAAGATGTAAATATCTTCATCTTGTTGTGAATCTCGTTGCTAACACATTTTGTGTGAATCGTGTTGCTAACACATGTCTTGGAGATTTTGATCTAAGCATCTCCATTTTGTTGAAAATGATATGAACATCTCACATTACTTATCATATAGGTTCTTGGATGAAGTTTTCTTGCTGAAGATTATTACTTGGAGATGGAAGTGTAAGCATCTCTTATTTTGTGTAGTAAAGAAGCCCTTTTGTATTAGTGGGTGTGGGCCCCACTAATTTGATGACTTAGCCACTTAGTCTTCTAAATGTGCCAAGTTGCTATGTGATTCAAGACTCATTTCTTTGGCTTTCATGGGCTGCCACGTTGGGGGCTCTTTAACTTATCCAAGATTATCAATAATTAACTACTAATCTCTTGGTTAAATATTAATCTCCCACTAAAATCAATAATTACTCGATTATTCACATAATCAAGAATTATTTCAAATTACTTAAAATACTACTCTCTTTTAACACACTTTATACACCTTACTATCATGGCCATGTGGTACCATGTATGGCACTAGTCCATAAATACCGGGTATTTTAGTTCAGTCCGTATTTTATCCCAAAATGTCAAACTTCGACGAAATTCATTTTCTTCAATTTGCTTACCCTCTCACCTTCACGAATTTATTTATCACTTATTTGAAATAGAATAACACTTATAATCCCTAAATAATCTTGTCCTTGAACTGATGTCAATTGTATTACGACAAATTCAACGTACAATACTACAGGGTGTAACATCGTCGTAATAAAATACTGCGGAGCGTAACATCATTGTAATATAATACTGTGAAGCGTAACATCATCATAATATAATACTACGGAGCGTAACATCGACGTAATACTACGAAGCATAACAGATCAATACCTCCTGCTGTGGAACCACCTGCATCCATTTAAAGATACAGTGCCCCCGGCAATAGGGACGTTAGTACCATTGAATAGTACTAGTATGAAAACCAAACAACAATTTAAGAATTTATAAATACAATATGAACATGATGAATCAGGGCGGCAATAGAATAATATAGATAACCGTTGAAACCAGAGCAAGCTTATTAAGAGCTATCAATAACATTTATAGGATTTAAGATGAGATCCTCTGTAGCCACCTTCACACAAAGTGGCCTCGCCGTCTCACCCGATGAATGCAGGTGGAGATGTAAGTACAATACCACAACTCTACTCAAGCGGCCCTATCGCCTAACTCCAATGTATGCGGGTGGATGTATAACCACAGTATCAAGAACCTACACAAAGCGACTATACTGCCTCACCCCAATGTATGCAGGTGAAAATGCATCAACGATACCAATACCAACACAAGGCGGCTATGCCTCCTCACCCCAATATATATATGTGGGTGGTGGTGCCACAACAATACCAAAACTTTATACAAAGAGGTCGTACCGCCTCACCCCAATGTATGTGGGTGGAGGTGCAGTCCCACAATACCATAATCCCTACACAAAGCAGTCATGCCGCCTCACCCCAATATATGCGGGTGGAGGTGTATCACTATCACAATCTTTACACAACTTGGCATAATAACCTTCACATAAATCACGACTTGAAATTATAACACGTGGATACACAATTCATAGTTTGGAACACACCCTCAATTTATAATGCAATATGATAAGACCATTTGAAACACGAATTGAACATATATCTTTATCACAAAACTTATCGGAATACCCGATTTGTAATCAACATCTTGGAACCTACAAGGATAATAGGAATTCCAATTCTTAAAGAAGGGTTTAGCCAACATACCTCACTTTAGCTTCCTTTCACTCTAAATGTTTTGGAATTCTTAGCAACTCAATCTATTTTAGAAATATAACAAGTTGAATCAAAATTAGGAAGATGATCATGATTCTAGCTCATTTGAGCAATTTATCAAACACTTGGTGTGCATAAGGTTTCAAGGTCCTTTTATGGAGGATTCCATCATCCCACAACCCAATATTTACTATGCATAGTTCAACAATCTTCCTACACCCCTTGATATCACATGCATGTAAAATAAACAACTCTCATGCCCAAAAATTATCTTGCTAATTACCCATTTTCAGATAATTTCGAAATTAGGGGTTAGAGTGTAGAATCTTACCTCTAGGATGAAGACCTTATGAGTTTCCCTTCTTAATCTTCCAAAATTTGAGCAAGAATTGAAGAACAATTATTAAGGAACACCTTCTCACTCTAGGGCACTCTCTCTCACTCTAAAATGTCAGATTTTAGCTCAAAATGGCCCAAAACGTGTATTTAACGAAGTAGGGTCGGGTTTTGAAAACCCAAAAATAAAGCTTCGAAAAAGGGTGCTTAGGATGTTCCGAAGACAGCTTTTCGGATTAGATATGGGCATTATGAGTTTCTAGTGATGTCATTCATCTTGATTAACGCCCCAACGGGGTTTATGGATTTCATGAACCGGGTGTTCAGGCCATATCTTGACTCATTTGTCATTGTCTTCATTGATGACATATTGATCTACTCTCGTAGTATGGAGGAGCACAAGCATCATTTGAGAGTTGTGCTTCACACCTTGCGGGAACAAAAGCTATATGCTAAGTTCTCCAAGTACGAGTTATGGTTGGATTCTATGACATTCTTGGGGCATGCTGTATCAGGTGAGGGTATTAAGGTAGATCCCAAGAAGATCGAGGCAGTCCAGAGTTGGCCTCGTCCTACCACAGCGACCGAGATCTGGAGTTTCTTGGGGTTAGCAGGTTATTATTGTCGGTTCGTGGAGGGCTTCTCACCTATTGCGGCACCTTTTACTAGATTTACCTAGAAGGGTGCTCCATTACGATGGTCCGATTATTGTGAGGCAAGCTTTCAGAAGCTCAAGACCGCATTGACTACAACATCGGTGTTAGTGTTTCCTTCCGGTTCAGGGATATATACTGTGTATTGCGATGCTTCACGCATTGGCCTGGGTTGTGTATTAATATAGGAGGGGTGAGTTATTGCATATGTTGTACGTCAGCTGAAGCCCCACGAGAAGAATTACCCCGTACATGATTTGGAGTTGGCCACGATAGTTCATGCTCTCAAGATCTGGAGGCATTATCTTTATGGGGTGTCGTGTGAGGTTTACACTGATCATCGTAGCTTGCAACATTTGTTTAAGCAGAGGGATCTTAATTTGAGGCATCATAGGTGGATTGAGTTACTGAAGGACTATGATATTACCATCCTTTATCATCCCGGCAAGGGGAATGTGGTTAGAGATGCCATAAGCAGAAAGGCCGAGAGTATAGGTAGTTTGGCCTTCATTTCAGCAGAGGAGAGGCCATTGGCTTTGGACATTCAGTCCATGGCTAACAGACTTGTGAGGTTGGATATTTCAGAGCACAGTCGAGTTCTTGCATGTGTTGTTGATCAATCTTCATTATTTGAGCGAATCAAGGTTCATCAGTACGATGATCCGCACTTGCTGGTTCTTGGAGAGACGGTACTACAGGGTGGTGCCAAGTAGGTTACTGTTGGTGAGGATGGTGTTCTACGACTCCAGGGTCGCCTATGTGTTCATAATGTTGATGGCTTGAGGGAGAAGATTCTAGAGGAGGCACACTGTTCTCGGTATTCTATGATCTCGACTATTACTTTTGATAACTTAGCACATGCCGGAATTTTGGTACATCTCATATGATCTCGAATATTTCTTTTGATCTTACTTCCCGTTCACTAGCCACGGTAGGTGCCACTTTCTTATGGGGTGCATACAATGTTGCAGTGAGACTGTTGTTACAAGACCATTTCCTCTTTAAGTCATTGTGCTTAGGTTGAAGCCTTCTTCCTTATTTCCTCAGCTAGTCTTTCATTGTAGTACTTAGGGAGGACCCTCTGACTCTTGTAAAGCTGCGAGCTTATTACATCGAATACTCGACGTAATTTTTGATGGTCTTCCTCGCCTCTAATTATCCGTAGTTACTTACCTCCATACTCATGTGCTTGTAGGGTTGCTTCTGAAATGATATTTCTACTATCTTCCCAGTGGGACTTCCTTTTATTTCCGTAACACTCATACGGTACCTTTAACTATCCCAAATCCTATCTGAATATTTCTCAGGGATCACGATGTTATATCTGCGAGACTGAATTTCCCATGTTGGGGTTCGCTGTTTATCTTGCACGATCTATTGATTTATCTGTATCCTCTTTTCTAGCCATAACTAGGCTCTTCCTGAATCAACTACTAACTAATCGTTGGCCCATTCTCATATCAATATTCCGCGTAATCTTTCTTGGTTTATTTTCTTTGTCTTAACTTACGTCTCGCACCGGCTCCTTATCTATCAATAACATCTTGGGCAGGAACCCTTATTTCCCCTCCTTGACGTCGTGTTTGAATAATGTTCTGGAATCGTATCATATCTGTAGGATTTGAATAAGTGCAATCTCATTCCTTTCACATTTTTATTGCATTCTTCCTTTACCATTCCATAGTCACTAGATCTACTTAATTCTGACTTAATGCCACATCACACCATATTCCCCCTTTTAGGGGAGCACTAAGATTTAGTGATACGATGATCTACGTATATATGTTTTACCTTTTCATCTTTGGCATCTTTTCACATCATCGATGATCCTTACTCACCTCGCGATAATCCTTTTGTACCAAGGATAATAAAATTCCTCACTCGTGAGGGTGACACTTAGTATAACTGGCACATACAATCCCTTAAGCTTAACTTTACTCACCTTGATTTCTTTAGGGAAGCGTCTTCCTGAATGACCTTTAAAGGATATTCTTCTGTCGTCTATTCTATTATCGCCGGGATGCAATCTCTGAAATTCTCATGATGCCGACTATTACTCAGTCCTTAGTTCATGTTTAGTTTATCTTGTTTATCAGTCCATGTTGATTTCTTATTACTCTAGGGTCTAATTTGTTTCCTTTTGGTAATCACATTGAAGTCACGAACCTATTTCTCGAAATGAGGATATGACTTTATGGCCTATACTCTTTTGTTGTCTCAAGGCCTGTCACCTCTCGTCGTTTTCCTTCACTTGACTATAGACTCTGTAATACTGTCATTTATTTTTTGACCTACCATTGTCATCCATGTATCACATCATACTCATAATGCTTCATTAACTCTCTTCATATTTCCCTGCTAACATTTCTATCTATCACTTTATTCTGAGAACTTCAGCAAGATATATTTTTGCTTTTAGCTCCCCTTGGTCCATCCACTGGCTCTTCGGGTTGCCTAACATTCTTTCTCTACTAGGAACGGGAGTCACACTAAGATAATATTTATCCCTTCCAGTGCCTATCTTTGTAGTACTCATATCTAACTGTGCTATTTTAGAGTGCACCATCTGGGTGTCTCACAAGGAGATCTATTAGCACATTTGCAATATCCTTCGGAAATGTCAAATAATGCAAAAAATACCTCCACCATTTTTGGTCACTCTAACCCCAGCCGAATTTTTACTCACAAGTGCGAATGAAGCTACAACAAAAATCCATACCAGATTACGTTATGTAATAGCAACGTGACTTGCAAATTCTAAGGGAGTACTGTACAATCTTTCTCAAGAATATCATACAGATTTTCCCCTACTTTGCCGTTAAGTGTTGTTGCAACTGGTGTGTGTTAGAGGAACTATCAAGAGAATCGGCTCAGGTATGTTAAGGATATCCCTTCTTTCCTTTTGGCATGATACAAACGAAATGAGCAAAATACGCAACTTTCATAAATGACTCTATTCATAGAAGTAATAAGGGTGTCTACATTCTTGATTCCCCATGTGAATTATTATTATATCTTCTGTTCATGGGTCTCAGAAAAATACGTAGTTCATAAAGTTTATCCGAAAGGCATATTGATTTTATAACATTCCGAGAAATCTTATTAACATATTTTTAATGCATTTCATTCATTTATACATGTACATTGACCCATGACCAGATGACATTATATACGCGTATATTATACGTATATGGGATATGGGAAAAGGTTACGGCGTTATATACGCACCACCACCTGATCAGCTGGTATATGTTGATGATTTGCCCACAGTGGCCGAGATGATATGATGGGATGCCCTCAAAGGCTTGATGATGTTATGAACTCATATACCTATGCATGATATGGCATTTATATGCATATGCATGGCATTATAAATATGAAATGATTCACAGAGCTATTCAGACTTACATGTTGAGTCTTTTACTCCATATTTCTCTCATGTCTATTATTTACTGATTTTCATTCCCTACATACTTGGTACATTATTTGTACTGACGTCCCTTTTGCCTGGGGACGCTGCGTTTTATGCCTACAGGTCATGATAGATATGTTGAGAGCCCTCCAAGTAGGCTATCAACTCAGCAGAAGGTGGTTCTGTTTTGATGCAGGAGGGTAGGTTGATCGCCTATGCCTCGCGCCAGTTGAAGACCCATGAGAAGAACTATCCTGTCCATGATCTTGAGTTAGCAGCCATTGTTCATGCCTTGAAGATTTGGCATCATTATTTATATGGGGTTCATTGTGAGATCTATACTGATCACCAGAGTCTGCAGCATCTGTTCAAGCAGATGTTGGCACTAAGGTAAGCTAAGTATGCACGCAACAAGGGGGCAAGAAGACCAGGAAAAGTAATTGCTTACATTTAAAGAAAGCTGAGAAGGAACGGAAAGAATCATTCGATTAATAATCCAGAGTTAGTTACGTTATGAACGCACTTAATAGTTTGGAGTTTTATACATGCAGCATATATGTTGACATTCATACAGCCGTAGAAGACTCCGGTATAAGTTAAAAGAAAGAATTGAGCCTAGGGCATAGACAAAGTATTGAGTCGTTAGAAGATTGTATCATGGATATTCCATAATGCCCATGAAAGGCTAACGTAATAACTAATACTAGGAGCCACAGATCGGAAGATAGCTTAAGCCTACATAAAGGCTGATCAGAAGGAAGAGGAAACTAAAGAGTTACATTAACCAAGTAAATCAGGAGTCTAATTATTGGACCCAGAAAATTATAGAAATCGTGATTGAGAACATTGCAGGATCACACTTAATATCAGAGGTACAAGAGAGAAAGTACAACAATCATATTTTATAACGGCCCTAAGACAAAGCCAGTTGGAAAAGTACCGGCCTCATAAGAAGTAAGTACGAAGCTCCCATCGGATAGTGTATGCACCAGAGGTGCAAGTATTATAATAGAGCTTCGAGTTATGGACTTAAATTATACTTCTGTGGAAGGGAGTCATGAAAGAGATAGAAGGTACGATGCAAGATTTTAAGGTAGGTAAAGGTGAACAACGTACGAAATACTCAAATGCAGAAGGTTGTGAACAGTCCATACTTCGGATAAAAGTCTAGAAGCGCGGGTATTCAATATCCAGGAATGATAGCGGCATTGTCAGTAGCATATCTTCTAGCCTATGGTTTCTAGGTATCGAGAGATCTAGTTAAGAGAGTAAAAGAAGAGTTTGGGACCATGTGATGTCTCGCTTGATATTCCAAAATAACATAAGTAAATCTATGATGCAAGCAAGTTGAAGAAAGGTTGCGAGTAGTATAAATGAATATGTGTAGGTCGCAAGCTAAAGTATGGTAAAGCGAGAAGGTTTTAGGAAGACAGGAGTAAGGATAAGAAAGGGCGAGTGAGAAGGTGATGAGAATGGGTAAGTGCTTAAGATTAAGCCCATGAAAACAAGAGAGCCGATGGTTTCTCTAAGTTATAGAAAGTTCAACATTGCCTGAATGAACTCAAAAGTGTCTAAGACTAGTAGCATTTACCCTGGTAGTAGAATAAAGGTGTAATGGTGATAGATGAAGGATGACGTTTGGGCCTTCGATTGAGTAATGATTTCATGAAATGTACAGGATTAAAATACCCATGTAAGGTAAAATCACATTGGGATTCTATGAAATACGATTATGGAAGTATAGTATCGTATCGCCCCCAGGTGGATCAAGACAATCACTTCAAATATTCCACGATGCAATGTGAGCCCTAGCGGCAGTGTTACATAAGAGGTCAAGTTATCAGTGGTAGATTATGGATCAATGTTAAGGTAAATCAACAATAGATGAATAAAGTTCCTACGTATGAGAGGAGATAAGGAATACATCCTTGAGATGAACAATAATAAGGAAGAATTGAAGGACTTGGATTTATACATCTATAGTAAGAAACGAGAGAGTAACCTAGAATTGGGTAGCAGACCTCGATAATAATAAAACCAAGGTAAGAATTATGGTATAGTATGACTTACCTAGATGCAGTAAAGTCATACGGATGAATAACCAGGTCTATGATATAAGATATTCGTAAGTTCGACAAAGTACCGAGCGAAAAACTTCAATATAGATGCCCAGAGGAATAACTTATTGAGCTCTGTATATGTTTACAAAGTGAGGTCTAGAGATTGGCCAAAAGCTGGAGGAAGAAGGAGAGAGGAGTCGCATAGGCGCACTTACAAAGTCAGAGTCGTACAGGCTGGATGATAAAAGGTAGCAACCTTTACAAGATTGGAAGGATTCCGACCACAAGTCGTGGTGTGAGAAAGAGGCCTAAAGGGGGGGAATGCCCTGACCTTTGGGATTCATTCACAGAACAATTGCCTAGATGGCAAGAGGAGTACTATAGTATTCGCAAGAGCTATGGGTTATGAGAATGATAAGTGCATCAGTCAACATTCGAGGACAAATGTTCCAAAGAGGGGAATGATGTTACACCCCATGTTTTCGTTCATAGAAGTACGCCATAAGTAAATTTATATAAGCTCAGAAATGAGATATTACCTTTCACATTTTCGTACGTTAATGTTTCATCATAAGCTAATCACATAAGTTCGGGAATGAGATTATTTTGAGATTATAAGCATTATGCTATTTCAAACAAGTGATGAGTAAATTCGTGAAGGTGAGAGGATAAGCAAATCAAAGAAAATAAATTTTCGTCAAAGTTTGACATGTTGGGATAAAATACGGCCCACGCTAAAATACCCGATATTTATGGACTAGTGCCATACAAGGTACCACATGACCATGATAGTAAGGTATATAAGGTATGTTAAAAGTGGGTAGTATTTTAAGTAATTTGAGATAATCCTTAATTATATGAATTATTGAATAATGGAGGAATTAACAAGTTAATTAATAATTAGTGGTTGATTAATTAAAGTCTTTTGGATAAAGACTAAGGCAAAACGTGGTAGCCACATGGAAATATATTAGGTGACTCTTGAATCACCTTGCAAGGTGGTAACACTTCAAGAGATGGGCATCTTATCTCTTTGGATTAAAGAATGTCATCAAATCACTTCTTTAATTGACAAAAATAAAGATACTTCATCTTCAAGTTACGGATGAACTTCAACAAGAAAACTTATGCAATATTATGATCAAAAATTATAAAAATGGAGATGTTTTACATCTACCAAGAAACGGATTTTCAGCAAAAGAAGTTATACTATGTAATATTATAGCAACGGGATTTTGCGATTCTAAGGGAGTACGGTACAATCTTTTTCAAGGATATCATACGGATTTTTCCCTACTCCAGGTATGTTAAGGCTATCCCTTATTTCTTTTTTGCATGATTTATACGACACGAACGAAACGAGCAAATGCACAATTTTCATAAATGACTATTTATAGAAATATTAGGAGTGTCTATATTCTTGAATCCCCATGTGAATTATTATTATATCTTCTATTTACGGGTCTCAAAAAAATACGTATTTGATAAAATTTATCCGACAAGCATAATGATCCTATGACGTTTCGAGAGATCTTATTAACGTATTTCATATGCATTTCATTTATTTATGCATGTACATTGACCCATGACCAGATGGCGTTATATACGCGTATATATGTATATTATATATATATATATATATATATATGGGATATAAAAAAAGGTTACGGCGTTATATACGCACCACCACCTGATCAACTGATATACATTGATGAATTGCCCACAATGGCCGAAATAATATGATGGGATGCCCTCAGAGGCTTGATGATGTTATGAACAAATATACTTATGCATGGTATGGCACTTATACGTATATGCATGACGTTATAAAAAATGAAATGATTCACATAGCTATGCAGACGTACAGGTCGAGTCTTTTACTCCATATTTCTCTCATGTCTATTATTTACTGATTTTTATTCCTTACATACTCGGTACATTATTTGTACTGACGTCCCTTTTGCCTGGGGACACTGCGTTTCATGCCCGCAGGTCTCGATAGACAGGTCGAGAGTCCTCCAAGTAGGCGATCAGCTCAGCGGAAGATGTTGGTGCACTCCATTTGCTCCGGGGTTGCTTGTTTGGTCAGTATGATTTAGATGCATATTATTTGGTATGACGGGTCTCTCTCCCGACCTTTATGACAATTATGTATTCTTAGAGGTTTGTAGACAGATATCATGTACGTAAAAGATTGTATGGCCTTGTCGGCCTATGTTCAGTGTACGAGTGGTCACTTTGGTCTTAGAGGCCCATATGTCTTATGTATAAGTTAGTATTACATGTTGTATTCTACCTATATCATGGAAGCCTCTCCAGCTCAGTTATCTATAATAGTATGATACGAAAAGATACGTTATGTTGGTACTCGGTTGAGTAAGGTATCGGGTGCCCGTCGCGGCCTAACGATTTGGGTCGTGACAACTTCTTACGCTGCTGTTACTGCCGCCACCGGAGGTGATGACTGGCCAGGCGATGATGCCATCAATGACCCCCAGCCACCACTGCCTTCGTGCCTATCTCCGTTTGTTACAACTTTTTCGGCTAGTGTGTGTGTTTATTTCTTTAGATCCGACCGAAAAAGTTTAGATCTTGATTCAAAAATGCTTTCCTTACAAGATGCTGGGTTTGTTTGCTTGTTATATATATATATATATATATATATATATATATATATATATATATATTCTTTTCTATCTTGTCTCTTAAGTTTGAGGAAAATGAAAAGAAACACTAAATAATCCGGTCCTCGGAGTTGGCCGGAATCTGGTCGGGAAATATTTTTTTTGGCAATCTGTGTATTTCCCGCTATTTTGATAGAGGAAAAAAATCTTTCTCAAGTTTTGAGTTGCTCAGGTTTGCTACTGTTGTCCGACATAATGTGAAGCCCCCCCCCCCATGCTTCATTGTTACCTCCTGTCTTGGTGTTGTATTGTTGATGTTACTGTTATTTGTGTTAGCAGTAGCTTGGTTCGAATTTTGCCGGAATTTTGTTCTAGTTGCCCCCCTTCGTTCACTACTTGTATTTGTTGTTGCCCTTTGGAGTTACCCGTAAACTGGAAATTTGGTTTATTTGATCACTTCTTTGTTTGGGAACTACTATTGTTATTGTAAAATTCATTGGCAGAGCTTTGAACTTCGCCATTCACTGTGAGGCGGATCAGTAAATCTCTTAAATGCTTGAAAGGATTTTGTGTGCATTGATTTGTTGCTATAGCAGTCTGAAGCTCAAAATTTTGGGCTGTCTTGTGCTGGCTACTGACTGTGTTCATGGATTCCTTTGCTACTGGATGCAGTGAATTTGAATGGATGTTATACAATAAGGCCGATGAAAATACTCTTTTTTGAGGCCACGACGCCATGAATGTGTAAGGTCCCGTAAATTTTCGAGCTAAATTTTCTGAAGGATAACTTTTTCATCTCAACTGGCAAACCTGCCGGGCTAGAATAGCCACCGGCTCCTCCTCTGGAAAGAGCTGAAATCTAACACATGGGATAGATCGCCGTGATACTTTTGAAGCATGGACACTTGGAATACCGGATGAACCGTTGCTAAACTATGTGCCAACGCAAGCTTGTAAGCCACCTCTCCCACTCTCTCCAGAATCTCAAAAGGCCAGATATACCTAGGGCGCAACTTGCCCTTCTTTACAAACCTCATTACACCCTTCATGGGTGATACCCGGAGCAACACACTCTCCCCGACCATGAATGCAACATCACGAAATCCGTGGTCGGCATAACTCTTCTGCCTGGACTGAGCTATGCGAAGTCAATCCTGAATAATCTTGACCTTTTCCAAGGCATCATGTACCAAATCTATACCCAATAACCGAGCCTCCCCGGGCTCAAACCATCTAATCGGCGATCGACACCATCTACCATATAGTGTCTCATAGGGAGCCATCTGAATGCTCGACTAGGAGCTATTATTGTAGGTGAACTCTGCAAGGGGCAAGAACTGATCCGAAGAACCTCCAAAGTCTATAACACAGGCGTGAAGCATATCTTCCAGTATCTGAATAGTGCGCTCTGACTGTTCGTCTATCTGAGGATGAAACACTATGCTCAACTCAACTCGCGTGCCCAACTTACGCTGTTATGCCCTCCAGAAGTGCGAGGTGAACTGCGTACCTTGATCAGAAATGATGGACCCGGGCACACCGTGAAGACGAACGATCTCGCGGATGTAAATCTCTATCAACCGCTCCGAGGAATAGGTAACTGCCACAGGAATGAAATGTGCCGACTTAGTCAGTTTGTCCACAATGACCCAAACGACATCGAACTTCCTCTGAGTCCGTGGGAGTCCCACAACGAAATCCATAGTGATACGCTCCCACTTCCACTCAGGAATCTCTATCTTCTGAAGAAAACCACCAGGTCTCTGATGCTCGTACTTGACTTGCTGACAATTTAGACACCGAGCTACATATGCAACTATATACTTCTTCATCCTCCTCCACCAATAATGCTGTCGCAAATCCTGATACATCTTGGCGGCGCCTGGGTGAATAGAATATCGGGAACTATGGGCCTCCTCTAGAATCAACTCACGAGGTCCATCCACATTAGGTACACAAACACGACCCTACATCCTCAAAACTGCATCATCTCCAACAGTAACCTGCTTGGCACCACCGTGCCGCACTATGTCCCTAAGGACAAGCAAATGAGGATCATCATGTCGTCGATCTCTGATGCGCTCCAACAAAGAAGACCGAGCAACTGTACAAGCTAGAACACGGCTGGACTCAGAAATATCCAACCTCACGAACTGATTGGCTAAGGCCTGAACATCCAATGCAAGCGGTCTCTCACCGGTAGGAATATATGCAAGGCTACCCATGCTAGCTGACTTTCTACTCAAAGCGTCGGCCACCACATTGGCCTTCCCGGGATGATACAATATGGTGATATCATAGTCTTTCAATAGCTCTAACCACCTCCTCTGCCTCAAATTGAGCTCCTTCTACTTGAACAAATACTGCAAGCTCTGATGATCAGTGAATACCTCACATGACACACTGTAAAGATAGTTCCTCCAAATCTTCAGCGCGTGAACAATGGCTGCCTGCTCTAGATCATGAACAGGGTAATTCTTCTCGTGAACCTTCAGCTGTCGCGAAACATATGCAATAACCTTGCCACCTTGCATCAATACCGCACCCAGACCAATACAAGATGCATCACAATATACTGTATAAAATCCCGAACCTGAGGGTAACACCAATACCGGTGCCGTAGTCAAAGCAATTTTGAGCTTCTGAAAGCTCACCTCACACTCGTCCGAACATCTGAACGGGGCACTCTTCTAGGTCAACAGGGCTGCTATGGATGAGAACCCCTCCACAAACCGACGGTAATAACCCGCCAATCCCAAGAAACTAGGGATCTTTGTAGCTGATGTGGGTCTAGGCCAGTTCTGAACTGCCTCAATCTTCTTGGGATCCACCTGAATACCCTTTGCTGATACAACGTGACCCAAGAAAGCAACTGAACTCAACCAAAACTCGCATTTTGAGAACTTAGCATATAACCGGCTGTCTATCAGAGTCTGAAGAATGATCCAAAGATGCTGCGCATGCTCCTCTCGGCTGCGGGAGTAGATCAAGATATCATCAATAAACACAATCACAAAGGAATCCAAGTAAGGCTTGAACACTCGGTTCATCAAATCCATGAATGCTGCTGGGTCATTTGTGTCACGACCCAAACTGATGGGCAGCGACGGGCACCTGGTACCTTGCTAAACCGAGTACCAATATAACATATCTTTTCATATCATACTATTATAGATAACTGAGCCAGAGAGGCTTCCGTGAGATAGGTAGAATACAACATGCAATACCAACTTATACATAAGACATATAGGCCTCTAAGACCAAAATAAACACCCGTACGTTAAACATAGGCCGACAAGGCCATACAATATTTTACGTACATAACATCTGTCTACAAGCCTCTAAGAATACATAATTGTCATAAAGGTCAGGACAAAGCCCCGTCATACCAAACAATACACATCTAAATCATACTGACCAAACAAGCAGCTCTGGACCAAATGGAGTACACCAATATCTTCCGCTGAGCTGATTGCCTACTTGGAGGACTCTCGACCTGTCTATCGAGACCTGCGGGCATGAAACGCCGAGTCCCCAGGCAAAAGGGACGTCAGTACAAATAATGTACCGAGTATGTAAGGAATAATATACATATATACGCGTATATAATGCCATCTGGTCATGGGTCAATGTATATGTATAAATGCATGAAATGCATAAGAAATACGTTAATAAAATTTCTTGGAATGTCATAAAATCAATATAACTTTCGGATAAACTTTATCAAATACGTATTTTTCTGAGACTCATTAACAGAATATATAATAATAATTCACATGGGGAATCAAGAATATAGACACCCCTAGTATTTCTATGAATAGAGTCATTTATGAAAGTTGTGTATTTTTCTCGTTTCATTTGTATCATTTGGACCATGCCAAAAGAAAGAAGGGATAGCCTTAACATACCCGAACCAATTCTCCTGACAATCTCTTTAACACCGTTGATTGTGACAACGCGTAAAGGCGGATCGAAGTAGAAAAATATCTGTATGATATTCTTGAGAAAGATTGGACTATAGTCCCTTATAATTGCAAAATATAACGTTTTGAACCGTTGAAGATGCTATGAAATCTCACGTTGAATTATTAAAGATGCATATTTTGGCATTTGATATATGCTTAAAGTATAGATGCCTTTTGTTGATGCTTCATCCGTATGTGTGTTGAAATTTGATCATAATCTTGTGTGACTTTTGATGAATTGGAGAAGTCTTGTATGGCTTTTGCTAAAGCACTCGCGTTCCATTCCATTTATTTGTGATTTGAGAGCCTTTTATGGCTTATAACCAAGAGTCCATTTCAAGATGCCACCTAGCTCATAACATCCGTAGTCACTTTAAGTTTGATGAAAGCTTTACACATACTTCAACGTTTTTGGGGGTTAAGTCCTCCAAAATCTTTGATTATCCAAAGATTTTAATTAATCTCTCACTAAAAATTAATAATTACCCAATTTTCCACATAATTACCTAATTAATTAGGTAATATCCTATTACCCAATAATTAAGAATTATCTCAAATTACTTAAAATACTACTCACTGTTAACATACCTTATACACTTTACTATCATGGTCAGGTGGTACCTTGTATGACACTAGTCCATAAATACCGGGGTATTTTAGCTCGGGTCGTATTTTATCCTAACATGTTAAACTTTGACGAAAATTTATTTTCTTTGATTTTCTTACCCTCTCACCTTCACGAATTTACTTCTCACTTGTTTGAAATAGCATAATGCTTATAATCTCAAAATAATCTCATTCTCGAACTTACGTCGATTAGCTTACGACGAAATTTTAACATACGAAAATGCGGGATGTACCATCTCATTTCCGAGCTTCTATCAATTTACTTATGGCATACTTTCACATACGAAAAGATGGGGTGTAACATCATTCCCCACTTTGGAACATTCGTCCTCGAATGTTGACTGATGCACTTATCATTTTCATAACTTATGTCTTCCGAATACTTTAATATTCTCCTTACCATTTAGGCAACTGTTCTTTGAATAAATCCAAAGGCCAGGGAATTTCCCCCTTTAGGCTTCTTTCTCATACCACGGTCTGTGATCGGAATCCTTCCAATCTCGTAACTCTTACTACCTTCTGCCATGCAGCCTGTAGGACTTTTTCCTTGCATGTGCTCCTATGCGACTCTTCCCTTCAGCTTTTAGCCAATCTTTAGGCCTCACTTTGGGAACATATACAGAACTTGATAAGATGTCCCTCTGGGCATCTATAGGTGTATTGAAGTTCTTCGGTCGGTACTTTGTCGAACTTACGAATATTGCCATATCTCATTTCGTACTTTGTAACTTCTATCCATCCATTGTTGATTTACCTCAATGTTGATCTACAATCTACCACTGATATCTTTAAACTTCTTACGTAAAACATTGCCACTATGGCTTATGTTGCATCGAGGAATATTCGAAGTGATTTTCCCTAATCCACCTGGGGGCGATACGATACTATACTTCCATAATCATATTTCATATCATCCTAACGTGATTCTCCTTACATGGGTATTTTAATCCTATACAATTCATCAAATCATTACTCAATCGAAGGACCAATCGTCATCCTTTATTTATCACAATTACAGCCTCATTGTAATATCAGGGCGCTATTCCACCTCTTCTAAATGCCATTAGTCTTAGACTCCTTTGAGTTCGTTCAGGCTATGCTGAGTTTTCTATGACTTAGAGAAACCATTAGCTCTCTTGGTTTCATGGGCTGAATCCCGGGGACTTATCCATTTCTCATTACCTTCTCACTCACCCTTTCTTGTCCTTACTCCTATCTTCGTAAAACCTTGTCTCTTTACCATACTTTAACTTGTGACCTATACATATCTATTTATAATACTCGCAACCTTTCTTCAACTTGCTTGCATCATAGATTTTCTTATGTCATCCTGGAACATAAAGCGAGACATCACATCGTCTCTAACTCTTCTTTACTCTCTTAATTATGCTTCTCGATACCTAGAAACCATAGGCTGGAAGATATGCCACTGACGACGCCACTATCATTCCTAGATACTAAATCTCAGCGCTTCTAGCCTTCTATCTGAAGTATGGACTATTCACAACCTTCTGCATTTGAGTATCTCGTACGTTGTTCACATTTACCTTCCTTACCTTAGAATCTTGCATCACATCTTCTATCTCTTTCATGACCTCCCTTCCTCATATGTATAATTCACATCCACAACTTGAAGCTCTACTACAATACTTGCACCTCTGGTGCATACATAATTCGGTGGGAGATTCATACTGACTTCTTACGAGGATGATACTCTTTCTAACTCGCTCTATCGTAGGGCCGTTATAGAATATGGTTGTTGTACTATCTCTCTTGTGCCTTTGATATTAAGGATGATCCTGCAATATTCTCAATCACGATTTCTATAATTTTCTGGGGCCAATAATCAGACTTCCGATTTACTTGGTTGATGTAACTCTTTAGTTTCCTCTTCCATATGATCAGCCTGTATGTAGGCTTAAGCTATCTTCCAATCTGTGGCTCATGGTATTAGTTATCACTTTAGCCTTTCATGGGCGTTATGAAATATTCATGATACATTCTTCTACTAATTCAATCCTTTGTCTATGACCTGGACTTAATTCTTTCTTTTAACTTATACCGGAGTCTTCTACGACTGTATGGTTGTCAACATATATGCTGCATGGATAATATTCCGAAATCTTAAGTGCATTCATAACGTAACTAACTCTGGATCATTGATTGAATAATTCCTTTCGTTCCTTCTCAGCTTTCTTTCAACGTAAGCTATTACCTTTCTTGGTCCTTCTTCCCCCTTTGTTGCGTGAATACTTAGCTTATCTTAGTTCCCACGCATGCCAGAGTTTTTGTGCAACTCATACGGTCTCGAATATTACTTAATTCTTGTTCATTAGTCACAATAAGTGCCACTTTCTTATGGAGTGCATACAAATCATTTCCTCTTTAGGACACTGAGCTTAGGTTGAATCCTTCTTCCTTATTTCCTTAGCTAGTCTTTCATTGTTGTACTTAGGGGGGACCCTATGATTCTTGCAAGGCTGCGAGCTTATTACATCATTTATCCGGTGGAATGTTTGATGTTCTTTCTTACTTGTAATTATCCTAACTTACTTAACTTCATGCCCTTGTGCTCGTAGGGTTGCTTCTGAGCTGATATTTTGATTGTCTTCCCAGTGGCATTCTCTTTTATCTCCGTAACCCTCATACGGTACCTTTACTACCCCAACTTCTATCTTAATATTTCTCAAGGCTACGATATCATATCTTCAAGACTGAATGCCTCATGTTGGGGTTCATTATATTTATCTTGCACGATCTGTTGATTTGTCTGTATCGTCTTGTCTAACCATAAGCCTTTCATGAATCAACTACTGACTACTCGTTGGCCCATTCTCATATCAGTATTTCGTGTAATCATTCTTGGGTTATTTCTTTTGTCTTAGCTTATCATTCGCATTGGCTCCTTATTTATCAAAAAACATCCCGAGCCGGAACCCTTACTTTCTCTCCTTGACGTCATGTCTGCATAATGTTTTGGAATCGCAGAATATCTGTAGGCTTTGAATAAGTGCAATCTCATCCCTTTCTCACTTTTATCGCATTCTTCCTTTACCATTCCGTAGTTACTAGAACAACTTTATCCTTTCCAGATTTTTCGTGCCTATCTTCTGATTTTTTTTCATGCTAATATTCACATCTAATTGTAATATTCTAGAATGCATCATCTGGGTGCCACATAAGGAGATCTATTAGCACCTTTGTAATATCCTTCGGAAATGTCAACTAACACAAACAATACATTTACCATTTTGGGTTACTCTAACCCCAGCCAGATCCTAATAACCCTCCATCTCTTATACTACTTCTATTTGCTTTCATAGGGCATAAATGAGATGGGTGTGGCCAATTGTATATACCTCTGTTATTGTTGAAGGTAACTCAAAAGTCTTATATTCCTCTGCCTGAATTGTAAATACAGATAATCTTCATTAGCTGGGTACCTTGTACCCTTTTTCACCTTGCTTCTTTTACTTGTTGAAACTTATATCTACCTCATGAATCTCTCATTGCTTTTCACCATATGGGTAGATATTCTTACCTTATGGTTCCTTATCAAGAAGCTTACACACATGTTCTGCTGAAAATTTCACATTTACTCATCATAAGCATGATGCAAAATCGAGCTCCTCTAACTCAACTCTTCCACAGCTATATCTCGTACCAACTATCTTTCTGGATTGAGGTATCATCGTATTATCAATAAGATAGAGTTTAAGAAATTGAGTACTTACAACTGAGCTCTATCACACGATTTAGAGTAAGAAGAAAGAGTGACAATCCTAAATGCCCTGCAGCCTCCTGCTTATAAGTGTGGTGTACAACACACCCATAACCAAGACTCTACTAGACACGACTTATAGACTCCCTAGGACAGAACTGCTCTGATACCACTTTTGTCATGACCCAAACTGATGGGCCGCGACGGGCACCCTGTTCCTTGCTCAACCGAGTACAAACATAACGTATATTTTCGTATCATACTATCATAGATAACTGAGCCGGAGAGGCTGCCGTGAGATAGGTAGAATACAACATGTAATACCAACTTATACATAAGACATATAGGCCTCTAAGACCAAAATAACCACTCGTACATTGAACATAGGCCGACAAGGCCATACAATCCTTTACGTACATGACATTTGTCTACAAACCTCTAAGAATACATAATTGTCATAAAGGTAGGGACAGAGCCCCGCCATACCAAACAATACACATCTAAATCATACTGACCAAACAAGCAACTTCGGACCAAATAGAATGTACCAATATCTTCCGCTGAGCTGATCGCTTATTGGAGGACTCTCAACCTGTCTATCAAGACCTGCGGGCATAAAACACAGCATCCCCAGGCAAAAAGGGACGTCAGTACAAATAATGTACCGAGTATGTAAGGAATGAAAATCAGTAAATAATAGACATGAGAGAAACATGAAGTAAAAGACTCGACATGTACGTCTACATAGCTCTGTGAATAATTTTATTTTTATAACGTCATGCATATGCGTATAAATGTCATACCATGCATAGGTATATGTCTTCATAACATCATCAAGCCTCTGAGGGCATCCCATCATATCATTTCGGCCACTGTGGGTAAATCATCAACGTATACCAGCTAATCAGGTGGTGGTGCGTATATAACGCCATAACCTTTTCTCATATCCCATATACATATATACGCGTATATAACGCCATCTGGTCATGGGTCAATGTATATGTATAAATGCATGAAATGCATAAGAAATACGTTAATAAGATTTCTCAAAATGTCATAAAATCAATATGCCTTTCGGATAAACTTTATCAAATACGTATTTTTCTGAGACTCATGAACAGAAGATATAATAATAATTCACATGGGAATCAAGAATATAGACACCCCTAGTATTTCTATGAATATAGTCATTTAGGGAAGTTGTGTATTTTGCTCGTTTCATTTGTATCATTTGGACCATGCCGAAAGAAAGAAGGGATAGCCTTAACATACCTGAACCGATTCTCTTGACAACCCCTTTAACACCGTTGATTGCGACAATGCGTAACGGCGGATCGAAGTAGAAAAATATCCGTATGATATTCTTGAGAAAGATTGCACTGTACTCCCTTATAATTGCAAAATATAACGTTTTGAACTGTTGAAGATGCTATGAAATCAGATGCTATGAAATCTCACGTTGAATTATTGAAGATGAATATTTTAGAATTTGATATATGCTTAAAGTAGAGATGACTTTTGTTGATGCTTCATCCGTATGTTTGTTGAAATTTGATCATAATCTTGTGTGACTTTTGATGAATTGGAGAAGTCTTGTATGGATTTTGCTAAAGCACTCACATTCCATTCCATTTATTTGTGATTTGAGAGCCTTTTATGGCTTATAACCAAGAATCCATTTCAAGATGTCACCTAGCTCATAACATCCTTAGTCACTTTAAGTTTGATGAACGCTTTACACATGCTGCCACGTTTTTGGGGGTTAAGTCCTCCAAAATCTTTGATTATCCAAAGATTTTAATTAATCTCCCACTAAAAATTATTAATTACCCAATTATCCACATAATTCCCTAATTAATTAGGTAAAATCCCATTATTTAATAATTAAGAATTATCTCAAATTACTTAAAATATTACTCACTTTTAACATACCTTATACACCTTACTATCATGGTCAGGTGGTACCTTGTATGGCACTAGTCCATAAATATCGGGTATTTTAGCTCGATCCGTATTTTATTCCAACATGTTAAACTTTGACGAAAATTTATTTTCTTTGATTTGCTTACCCTCTCATCTTCACGAATTTAGTCATCACTTGTTTGAAATAGCATAATGCTTATAATCTCAAAATAATCTCATTCTCGAACTTACGTCGATTAGCTTACGACGAAATTTTAACATACGAAAATGCGGGATGTACCATCTCATTTCCGAGCTTCTATTAATTTACTTATGGCGTACTTTCGCTTGCGAAAATATGGGGTGTAACAATGTTTCAGCCCAAATGACATCACCAAAAACACATAATGCCCATACGGAGTCCGAATAGCTGTCTTAGGGGCATCTAATGTGTAAGGACTCGTAAAAAATTTAACCAAAATACTCGGGGTTTCGTGGTGCCAAGATAGGTTTGGAATTTTTGGATTGAACAGTACCTTACTGACTAAGAGAAAAATATTTCACAAAAGGGCCGCATAATCACTTTGCGGACCGCATAATGACCAGAGAGTAAAGCAGTAAGTTTGGCCAATTTGAGGTCAGTTTTACGGTCGATTATGCGAGTGCATAATCGATATGCGGATCGCATATCGGTCGCATAATTCCTCTTGGGTGTCTGCGGATGTAGTTCTGCGGTGCATTATGCAACCGTAGAACAAGTATGCGGACCGCATACTGGTTGCATACCTGAGCCGAAAGTTTAGACCCCTGAGGGCTATTTCTGGGGTCACTTTGCGGACCGCAAAAACATTATGGGGTCGCATATGCGACCGCAGACCTGTGTCGGGGAACCATTTTTCTTAATTTAAAACCCAACCTCCATTCCGTTAAAACACCCCTTAGTCTATTTTGAAGCTCATTTATGATATTTCTAGAGTGAGAGAGAGGGTTCTAGAGGGAGGGCTTAATTTTTCATCAAATTGATCTTCAACCATCACTCAAAGCCTTGGAAATATTCAAGTAGAGCACCAATATTCTTCACCCTAAAAGATTGTGGTTGCTAAGGGTTCCGGATAATTGTAGAGTCTAAAGAAGCGCAATTGAGGTATGTATGGCTAACTCTCTTCTTCCTAGAATTGAACTCCTGGTATCAGAATAATTGGTGTAAGTTCCAACTCGATCATACTAGAATTGTTTGCCTTAAAGTGTTGGATTGAAATATTTATGTTCCCTAATTGTTTTAGATGGTTATCATGTCATCATGCTATTTGAGAACGTAATTATATTTTTTTCCAAGCTCCTTCCCTTATGTGATGGTACTTATCGACATGAATGATGATGTTATTTGAACGGATAAAAAGGAAAAATACTTGAATTGTAAAATATTTCCCAAGTGCCAAGAACTACTTAATAAATGAGGCTGTTTGTACCATGTAACGCAAGATAGAAAAGAAATATGAATTGAGTGAACAATTGAAAGAGGTTATGTCTCAAGTGAGATGGCTTAGCCAATCGGGCCGAGATCGGACGCCATGCTGTACACATGGTGGCATTTGTGTTGGAATTATTGATTTACATTGTGGATATGGATATGTCTCACTTGAGATGGCTTAGCCGGTCGGGCCGAGACCGGACTCTGTGTAAAATCAACGGTGGCATTGTGAGTCGTGGCTTTGGCACTAAAGATTATTAACCTAAAAGGATGGAAAGATTGAATTGGAAACTATGTGATCCTTACTTGGTGTTTCTTTATATTTTTGTGAAGTACTTATTGATTATTATGACTGCCTTCTCTTTGTGTCACTATTCATTCTACTAAGATTGGTGTTTGCCTTACATACTAGTGCCGATCATAGTTAGTGGTGCTCTCTTTCTCTCCTCACAGCAGTCTTGGTGAGCCCCATTTCTCCTAGGGGTCATGTAGTCCGTCTTTTATATAAGTTTTCATATTTTAAGGTATAGCCGGAGCCTTGTTGCCGGCATAGTCATGATTGTCTTTTGTATCACTAGAGGCTCCATAAATGTTTTTGTGGGTCATGTATATATGTTGGGGTGGTCGTTGGATCGAGTTGTATTTTTGGAACTCAACTATGGCATAATGTATATAAGGAAAAATGAACTAGCAACGTCTATATATTTATATAACTGATCTCTCCCCTATTTTACAAATGGTGATGCGATCCCTTTTTGGATTATGAATGAGTTGGGTAGGAAAGGTTTAATAGGCTTGCTCGACTGGGTTCACTCAGTTGAGCGCCAGTCGCGCTCCCCGAGGTTGGGGTGTGACAAATTTGGTATCAGAGCCTAAGGTTTTAAAGTGTCCTAGGATGTCTCGGAGCCGTGTCTAGTAGAGTCCTTATTATCAGTGTATTGTCGACCACATCTATAATTAGGATGCTACACGGGCATTTAGGATTAATACCCTTCTTTGATATTCTGAATAGTGCGATGCAACTGATTGTGAAACTGTTCCTCCTCTAACTCGTGCGTTGAGGTTCAAGGTAAGTTTAAATTCTCTTTTGGTTTATTCCAAGTAATGTGGTCATATGACATGACGAATGGGTAAGGGCCTGAATATTAAACAGATGGCACATGTATCATGTTGAATGAATGGTATGGCCATATGAGACAAGTATATCGTACCATGAGCATACTTTATATAAGAAGAGTGCTAGAAGTAATCACCCACCTCGAAAGAGGCAGTGACGTGATAAATGAGACATAAGCTTAACTAGTACATGTGGATAGTGTGGGAACTATGTATATGATTCTAAGATGTAAACATGTTACATAGGCACGTGATATATGAAAGGCATGGCCTGGAGAGTAATGATAAATGTGTAGGTCTCTCATGAGAGACAAGAAGTTATGAAAGGAGAGTTGATTGAACCCACAATGAGAAGACCTAGCACTATGAACGTTATAAGAATCCTAGGAATTTGCGAAGTGGTGTTACACTCCAAAAAGGATATTGATATAAGGGAGTTGGATCCCAAGCCTATGTGGCTGAATAAGAGTAGAGAACGTATGAGGTTAATACCATGGTGACTTAAATCTCCCTAATAGTGGAACATATATATGAGGGATAGAGACATGAGACATATGTTCCTAGAATTGAACTCCTGGTGTCCGAATAATTGGTGTAAGTTCCGACTTGATCATACTAGAATTGTTTGCCTTAGTGTGTTGGATTGAAAGATTTATATTCCCTAATTGTTTTAGATGGTTACCATGTCATCATGCTATTTGAGAACGTAATTATGTTTTTTTCCAAGCTCCTTCCCTTATATGTGCAATGCCTTATGTGATGGTACTTGTCGACATGAATGATGATGTTATTTTAACGGATAAAAAGGGAAGAGACTTGAATTGTAAAATGTTTCCCAAGTACCAAGAACTACTTAATAAATGAGGCTGTTTGTACCATGTAACGCAAGATGGGAAAGAAATATGAATTGAGTGAACAATTGAAAGAGGTTATATCTCAAGTGAGATGGCTTAGCCGATCGGGCCGAGATCGGACGCCATGCTGTACACATGCTGGCATTTGTGTTGGAATTATTGATTTACATTGTGGATATGGATATGTCTCACTTGAGATGGCTTAGCCGGTCGGGCCGAGACCGGACTCCGTGTAAAATCAAAGTTGCATTGTGAGTCGTGGCTTTGGCACTAAAGATTATTAACCTAAAAAGATGGAAAGATTGAATTGGAAACTATGTGATCCTTACTTGGTGTTTCTTTGTATTTTTGTGAAGTACTTATTGATTATTATGACTGCCTTCTCTTTGTGTCACTATTCATTCTACTAAGATTGGTGTTTGCCTTACATACTAGTACTATTTGACAGTACTAACGTCCCTTTTGTCGGGGGCGCTACATCTTTGAATGGATATAGGTGGTTCCATCGCAGATAGTGCCGATCGCAGTTAGTGGTGCTCTCTTTCTCTCCTCACAGCAGTCTTGGTGAGCCCCATTTCTCCCAAAGGTCATGTAGTCCTTCTTTTGTATATGTTTTCATATTTTAAGGTATAGCCGAGGCCTTGTTGCCGGCATAGTCATGATTGTCTTTTGTATCACTAGAGGCTCCGTAGACGTTTTTGTGGGTCATGTATGTATGTTGGGGTGGTCGTTGGATCGAGTTGTATTTTTGGAACTCAACTATGGCATAATGTATATAAGGAAAAATGAACTAGCAACGTCTATATATTTATATAACTGATCTCTCCCCTGTTTTACCAATGGTGATGTGATCCCTTTTTTGGATTATGAATGAGTCGGGTAGGAAAGGTTTAATAGGCTTGCTCGACTGGGTTCACTCGGTTGAGCGCCGGTCGCGCTCCCCGAGGTTGGGGCGTGACAGAATGCCTTAATCCTCAATTGATTGTAGCTAGATCACAAATCAATCTTCGAAAACACCTTGGCACCCTGAAGCTGATCAAATAAATCATCTATCCTCGGCAATGGATACTTGTTCTTGATGGTGACTTTGTTCAACTGCCAATAATCTATACACATCCTCATCGATCCATCTTTCTTCTTCACAAACAACACAGGCGCACCCTAGGGCGAGACACTAGGTCTAATGAAGCCCTTATCAAGCCGATCTTGCAACTGTTCCTTAATTCTTTCAACTCTGGCGGGGCCATGCGGTATGGCAGAATGGAAATGGGCTGAGTTCCCGGAGACAAATCAATGCATAAATCAATAACCCTATCAGGTGGCATCCCCGGCAAATCTGTAGGAAGCACTTCTGGAAACTTACGAACAACCGGCACTGAATCCATGGAAGGAACCTCCGCACTAGAATCGCGGACATAAGCCAAATAAGCTAGACACCCCTTCTCGACCATATGCCGAGCCTTCACATAAGAGATAACCCTACTGGTGGAATGGTCAGGAGTCCCTCTCCACTCTAATCGTGGCAAACCCGGCAAGGCTAAGGTCACCGTCTTGGCATGATAATCTAATATAGCATGATAAGATGACAGCCAATCCATACCTAGAATGACATCAAAATCAACCATATCTAGAAGTAGAATATCTACACGAGTCTCAAGGCTCCCAATGGTGACCACACACGAACGATAAACACGATCTTCAACAATAGCATCTCCCACTGGTGTGGACACATACAGGAGCACTTGAAGAATCATGAGGCACGACTAAATAGGAAGCAAAATAGGATGACACATAGAAGTAAGTGGATCCCGGATCAAATAGAACTGAAGCATACCTATTGCAAACTGAAACAGTACCTGTAATAACGGCGTCAGATGACTCAGCCTCAGGCCTGGCTAGAAAAGCATAACATCGGGGCTGGGACCCACCACCCTGAACTACGTCCCTGGGACGGGCTCTAACTGGTTGGTCTCCACCTCTAATGGCCTCACCTCCACCTCTAACAGTCTGGCCTCTACCTCTAGCTGTCTGACCCCTGACTCTGGCTGGCTGAGCAGGTGGTGCAGCAACTAGTGCCGGAACTATTGCACGAGAACCCTGATGCTGTGAGCTGCCCGATGTCCGAGGGCAAAATCTTGCAATGTGTCTCGGATCACCACAAGTATAACAAGACCTCGGCTGCTGTGAAACTGACCCTGTCGACCTGAGTAACCACCCTGAAAACTCTAGAGCGGAGGTGCACTAATAGGGGCTGGTGGTGTACCGTAGGCTAGCTACTCGGAATAATGTATCTGAGGGCCACGACCACCTTAGGCAGTGTGGGATGCCTGGAGTGCTGAATGAAATGGCCTGGGAGGATGGCCTCTGCCAAAAGTACCCCCGGCCTCCAGATGAGGCTCCACTGAATTCACCGGAGTGACTAGGCCTCTTGTCAGATCCCTGACCTCTCCCCTGAGCTAAAACCATCTCGACTCGCCTGGCAACATTGGCTGCCTCTTGAAAAGAAATCTCACTCCTAGTCTCCTTAGCCATCTGCAATCTGATAGACTGAGCAAGCCCATCAATAAGCATCCTCACCCTCTCTCTCGGTAGGAAGTAGAATAAGAGCATGACGGGCCAAATCCACAAAACGGGTCTCAAACTGAGTAACAGTCATACTGCATTGCTGGAGACGCTCGAACTGACAGCGATACTCCTTTCTCAATGTGATAGGGAGAAACTTCTCTAGGAAGAGCTGAGAAAACTGGTCCCAAGTAAGAGCAGGCGACCTAGCTTTTCTAGTCAACAAATAATCTCCACCATTTCTTGGCGGAACCATTCATCTGAAATGCAGTAAAATCAACCCCATTGGTCTCCTCTATACCCATGTTCCATAGAACCTCGTGACAACTGTCGAGATTCTCCTGGGGATCCTCAGAAAGAGCACCACTGAAGTAAACTAGAAAGAGCTTGGTGAACTTGTCCAGTCTCCATAAAGCCTCAGAAGACATTGCTGACCCATCTTCGGCCTGTGCCGCAACAACCGGCTGAACTACTCTGACTGGCTGAGCTGCTGGAGCCTGATACTGGGGAGCTATCTTCTCCGGAGCAGGAGTAGTGGGAGTCTTGGCTCCTCCTCCAGCCCGAGAGATGGCTGGTGCCATGGGAAATACGCTAGTCTAGGCCACACTCTCCATAAGGCCCACCAAACGGACCAAAGCGTCCTGAAGTATTGGGGTGGAAATGAATCCCTCCAGAACCTGAGCTGGTGCGGCAGGAACAGTCTGGGCTGGAACTTCCTCGCCCAACCCTGCCCCTTCCTCAGCCTCTGGCACAGCCTCGGCCTCGGCCTCGACCTCTGCCCCTCGTAGCGGCTGCCACTAGGGGCTCTAGCTGCTGCTCAGCTGAGGAAGCGGTATGTGTTCTTACCATCTGCGAGAGAATAAGAGTAGAAGAGTTCAATCAGTATTGAGGAAACATAATCACACGATAGAGAAGAATAGTAGTGAAATTTATTCCTAAACTTCATAGCCTCTAGAAGATAAGCACAGACGTCTCTGTACCGATCCTCTAGACTCTACTAAGCTCGCTCGTGAATCACGATACCTAGGAAACCTAGTGCTCTGATACCAATTTGTCACGACCCAAAATTTCCACCGCTGGGACCGTGATAGAGCCTAACATTTCACTTGCTAGGCAAGCCAACGCTAGAAAATCATTAAACAAATCCTTATTCCATTAAGTAAATAACAACAAATTAACTATGATGAATTATAGTGAGTGCAGAATAATATAAAAACTGCATTAATTACTACCACCCGGATCTGGAGTCACAATTCACGAACTTCTAAGATTTCACTACAAGTAAATGTCTGAAGGAAATACAACTATTTTCGATACAAATGAAACAGTAAATGAAATGCATAGAAGGGGACGGCAGGGCCTGCGGACGCCAACGTGACTACCTTGGGTCTCCAACAGATCAAGCCAGCAGCTAGACTCAGGGTCAACTCGGTCCGGTACCAAAATCTACACAGAAAGTGCAGAGTGCAGTATCAGTCGAACCGAACCCATGTACTGGTAAGTGTCTAGTCTAACCTCGGTGAAGTAGTGACGCGGCTAGGACAAGACACCTACAAATAAATCTGTGCAATATATATCAATATATACAACAATAACAACAACTAAAGAAGCAAGGCAAGAAATATTGGGAAGGGGACATGCTGAGGGGATTACATGACAAGGAATCACAACGGGAATGAGAACATGATCAATCAATATATCTTTAACAGAAAGAAACAAGTAAACGTAGTAAAAGAAAGTGCACGACATCACCCTTCATTCTTTTACTCTCAACCCCACCATAAGAAATAATAGAAATGGCACGGCATCACCCTTCGTGCAACTCTCATAACATGACACGACATGCAGTAAAGGAAAGTGCATGACATCATCCTTCATACTTTTACTCTCAATTTCACTATAAGAAACAATAGAAACGGCACGGCATCACCCTTCGTGCATTATCAATCACTCACAAAATATTGCACGGCATCACCCTTCGTGCTTTAACACTCTCCCTCACCAAGACAATGAACAATAACAACAGGGAGATAGAAATATCAAGAACAAGCCTTACTTCAACATTTAGTTCCACATTACTAACCTCAATTTTGAATCAATATCCAATCAATACTAAATTTCGTAAAACATGATAAGAGTTGTTCAACATAACAAATAGCTAGTCTAATCATGAACAATGTGATCAAAGAAAACCACAATTACAATAATAAGACTCACTCGCATGTCATGACTCGACAAAAATGCATAGGTATTCGTCATCTCACCTATCAATTATACTCAACATACCAACACGTAGCAAATAGGCACATAATACCGAATCCCTTAAGCCAAGGTTAACCACGACACTTACCTCGCTCTGAAGGCCACTCAATACTCAATCACAGCTTTTCCTCTAGAATCCACCTCCAAACCACTCGTATCTATTCAAAAACAACTTAATAATATCAAATATTGCTAAAGGAATCAATTACATTGCATAAATTTAGATTTCCCAAACTTTCCCCCAAAAAGTCAAAAATCGACCCCGGGCCCGCTTGGTCAAAACCCGAAGTTCGGACCAATATCCATTTATCCATTCACACTCGAGCCCGGATATATAACTGGTTTTGGAATCCGACCTCAATTTGAGGTCTAAATCCCCATTTTTTTCAAAACCCTAGTTTCTACCCAAAACCCCCAATTCTACCATGAAACTCTAGATTTTTGGTTGAAAATTCATGAAATGTAATGGGTAATTGAAAGAAAGTGGTTCAGAATCACTTACCAACACTTTGGGAAAGAACATGTCTCTTGAAAACTGCCTCTAGACCGTCTAGCTTTTGAAAATTTGAAGGAATGGCTTAAGTCCCGTTTTGGGACTATTTTATGAATTGGGCGATAGTGTTCATCGTGTTCGCGAGGACACTGTCGTGTTCGCAAAGAGCAGAGCTTGCCAAGCTTACGCGATCGCGAAACTCCTATCGTGTTCATGAAGGTTACGGCCCCCTGGCCTTCGCGTTTGCGAGTTCTTGCTCGTATTCGCGATGAAGAGTGATAGACCCCCTCACCCAGGTCCCAAATGCTATGTGTTTGTGATGAACCAGTCGCGTTCGCTAAGGATAAATCCCCCATCACTTCGCGTTCGTGACCAAGCCTTCGCGTTCGCGAAGAGGAAAATCTCACCCTGACCAGCTTACCCTTCGGGTTTGTCACGACCCAAACCGATGGGCCGCGCGGGCACCCGATACCTTACTCAACCGAGTACCAATGTAACGTATCTTTCTTATTACATCATCATATACACGTGACATACGGGCTTAATAGGCCAACATCATCATTTATAAACTCAAAACATAGGCCGACAAAACCGTACAATCTTTCACGTACACGACATATGTCTAAAAGGCTCTAAGAGTACATAATTGTCATAAAGGTCGGGACAGAGCCCCGCCATACCAAACCATACACATCTAAATCATACTGACCAGATAAGCAACTCCGGAGCAAATGGAGTGCACCAATATATTCTGCTGAGCTGATCGCCTAATTGGAGGACTCTCGACCTGTCTATCGAGACCTGCGGCCATGAAACGCAGCGTCCCCAGGCAAAAGGGACGTCAGTACAAATAATGTACGAGTATGTAAGGAATGAAAATTAGTAAATAATAGACATGAGAGAAACATGGAGTAAAAGACTCGACATGTACGTCTACATAGCTATGTGAATCATTTTATTTTTATAATGTCATGCATATGTGTATAAATGTCATACCATGCATAGGTATATGTGTTCATAATATCATCAAGCCTCTGAGAGCATCCCATCATATCCTTTCGGCCACTGTGGGTAAATCATCAACGTATACCAACTGATCAGGTGGTGGTGCGTATATAACGCTATAACCTTTTCCCATATCCCATATATACATATAATATACGCGTATATAACGCCATTTGGTCATGGTTTAATGTACATGTATAAATGCATGAAATGCATAAGAATTACGTTAATAAGATTTCTCGAAATATCATAAAAATCAATATGCCTTACAGATAAACTTTATCAAATACGTATTTTTCTGAGACCTATGAACAAAAGATATAATAATAATTTACATGGGGAATCAAGTATATAGACACCCCTAGTATTTCTATGAATATAGTCATTTATGGAAGTTGCGTATTTTCCTCATTTCATTTATATTGTATGGATCATGCCAAAAGAAAGGAGGGCTTAGCCTTAAGATACCTGAGCTGATTCTCTTGACAATCCCTCTAACACATGTTAATTGCGACAACATGTAACGGCGGACCGAAGTAGTAGAAAATCCGCATGATATTCTTGAGAAAGATTGCACCGCACTCCTTTAAAATCGCAATTCTCACGTTGCTAAGTAGACTTGTATGAATTTTGAAGCAAACCACGTTGCTAACATTTGTATGAGTTTGCTGGAACATTTCATCCGTTACTTAGTAAGTGTGACCATCTCCATTCCATTTTGTGTCTTAAAGAGAGGTCTTTTGTATTAGTGGGAGTGGGCCCCACCCCTGTGATGACTAGCCACCAAACTCCCCTAACATATGCCACCTAGTCTTGTGATTTAAGACTCATTATCAAGGTCTCCTAGGGCTGCCACATTTTGGGGGTTCAACTTTATCCAAAATCATGATTAATTATCCACTAATTACTTGATTAACTTGTTAATCTCCCATTAATTAATAATTAACTATTTACCCACATAATTAAGAATTATCTCAAATTACTTAAAATACTACCCAATTTTAACATACCTTATACACCTTACTATCATGGTCATGTGGTACCTTGTATGGTATTAGTCCATAAATACCGGGTATTTTAGCTCGGGTCATACTTTATCCAAAATGTCAACCTTTGACGAAATTTATTTTCTCCGAATTGCTTACCCTCTCACCTTCACGAATTTACTCGACACTTATTTGAAATAGCATAATTCTTAAAATTTCAAAATAATCCCATTCCCGATCTTAAGTCGATTAACTTACGACAAAACTTTAACGTACGAAAATGCGGGATGTAATATCTCATTTCCGAGCTTTCAACAATTTATTTATGGCGTACTTTCACGTATGAAAATATGATGTGTAACATCATTCCCCCTTTTGGAACATTTGTCCTCGAATGTTGACTGACGCACTTATCATTCTCATAACCCATAGCTCTTGCGAATACTTTGGTACTCCTCTTGCCATCTAGGCAACTGTTCTTTGAATGAATCCCGAAGGTCAGGGCATTTCCCCTTTTAGGCCTCTTTCTCACACCCCGACTCGGGGTCGAAATTCTTCCAATCTTGTAACTGTTGCTACCTTTTATCATGCAGCCTGTACGACTCTGACTTTGTAAGTGCACCTATGCGACTCTTCTCTCCCTTTTTCCTCCATCTTTTAGCCAATCTCTAGGCCTCACTTTGTAAACATATACAGAGCTTAATAAGATGTCCCTCTGGGCATCTATAGGTATATTGAAGTTTTTCTCTCCATACTTTGTCGAACTTACGAATATTGTTATATCTTATTTCATATACCAGATTATCCATTCATAGGACTTTACTGCATTTAGGTAGGTCATACTATACCATAACTCTTACTTTGATTTATTGTTACTGAGGTATGCTACCGAACTCCAGGTTACTTTCATTGCTTATACCATATGTATAAATTTAAGTCCTTTAATGCTTCCTCATTACTATTCATCTTAAGAATGACGACCTAATCTCATCTTATACTTTGTGACTTTTGTCCATCCATTGTTGATTCACCTCAATATTGATCTACAATATACCACTCATAACTTGAAACTTCTTATGTAATACCTTGCCACTAGGGCTTACATAGCATCGAGGAATATTTGAAGTGATTTTCGTGATCCACTTTGCGGCGATATTGTACTTCAATAACCGTATTTTATAGCATCCCAATGTGACTCACTTACGTCGGTATTTTAATCATGTACAATTCATGAAATCATTACTCAATCGAAAGTCCAAACGTCATTCTTCATTTATCACAAGTATACCCTCATTTTACTACCAGGGCAACATTACATCTCTTTTAAATGCTATTAGTCTTAGACTCCTTTGAGTTTATTCAGGATATACCGAGCTTTCTATAACTTAGAGAAACCATCAACTCTCTTGTTCTCATGGGCTTAATCCTAAGGACTTATCCACTCTCATCATCTTCACTCGCCCTTTCTTATCCTTACTCCTGTCTTCCTAAAACCTTGTCGCTTTACCATACTTTAGCTTGCGACCTACACATATCTAGTTATACTACTCACAACCTTCTTTCAACTTGCTTGCACCATAGATTTCCTTGTGTTATTTTGGAACATCAACGAGACATCACATCGTCTCTATCTCTTCTTTACTCTCTTGACTAGGCCTCTCGATACCTAGAAACCATAGGCTGGAAGATATGCCACCAATGACGTCTCTATCATTCCTGGATACTGAATCCCAGTGCTTCTAGCCTTCTATCCAAAGTATGGACTATTCACGATCTTCTGCATTTGAGTATATAATATGTTGTTCACCTTTACCTTACTTACCTTAAAATCTCATATCACATCTTGTATCTCTTTCATGACCTCCCTTCCACATAGGTATAATTCACATCCGCGACTTGAAGCTCTATTATAATACTTGCACCTCTGGTACATACACACTCCGGTGGGAGCTTCATATTGACTTCTTATGAGGCTGGTACTCTTCTAACCAACTTTTTCATAGGGCCATTTAGAATATGGCTATTGTACTATCTGTCTTGTACCTCTGATATTAAGAGTGATTCTGCTATGTTCTAAATCACAATTTCTATAATTTTCTGGGTCCAATGATCAGACTCATGATTTACTTGGTTGATGTAACTCTTTCGTTTCCTCTACCCTCTGATCAACCTTTATGTAAGTTTAAGCTATCTTCCGATATGCGGCTCAATCCTTTCTTTTAACTTATACCAGAATCTTCTACGCCTATATGTATGATTGACAACGTATATGCTGCATGTATAAAACTCCAAACTCTTAAGTGCGTTCATAACGTAACTAATTCTGGATCATTAATCGAATAATTCTTTTCATTCCTTCTCAGATTTCTTTAAACATAAGATATTACTTTTCCTGGTCTTTCTTCCCCCTTGTTGCGTGCACACTTAGCTTATCTTAGTTCCCATGCATGTTGGAATTCCATACCACTCATATGATCTTAATATCACTTCTGATTTTATCTCCCGATTATTAGCCACGGTAGGTGCCACTTCCTTTTGGAGTACATACAATATCATTGTGAGACTGTTGTTATAAGACCATTCCCTCTTTAGGTCACTAATCTTAGGTTGAAATCTTATTCCTTATTTCCTCAGCTAGTCTTTCATTATAGTACTTAGGGAGGATCATCTGACTCTTGTAAAGCTGCGAGCTTATTACACTGAATACTCGACGGAATGTTTGATGTCCTTCCTCGCCTATAATTCTCCGTAGTTTACGCTCATGTGCTTGTAGGGTTGCTTTTGAACTTGATATTTTGACTGTCTTCCCAGTGGCCTTCTCTTTTATTTCCCTAACACTTGTACGGTACCTTAACTACCCCAACTCCTATCAGAATATTTCTCAAGGGTCACGATGTCGTATCTGCGAGACTGAAGTCCCCATGTTGTGGTTCACTATGTTCATCTTGCACAATCTGTTGATTTGTCTATGACCTCTTGTCTAGCCATAACTAGGCTATTCCTGAATCAACTACTAACCATTCGTTGGCCCATTCTCATATCAATATTTCATGTGATATTTCTTGGGTTATTTCCTTTGTCTTAAATTTCTTCTCGCACTGGCTCATTATTAATCAATAACATCTCGAGCAGGAACCCACACTTCCTCTCCTTGACATTGTGTTTGCATAATATTCTGGAATCGTAGCATATACATATGAGGTGAATAAGTGTAATCTCATTCCCTTTTTTTACCGCATTCTTTCTTTACCATTCCATGATTACTAGAACTACTTAATTCTGACTTCATGCCACATCAGTCCATATTCCCCCCTTTAGGGGAGTGCTATGATTTCGAGCTACGACGATCTACCTATAAATGTTTTACCTCTTCATCTTTGGCGATGACCCTTACTCGCCTTGCGGTAATCCTTTTGTACCAAGGATAACAAAATTCCTTACTCATGAGGGAGACACCTAGTGTAAGTGGCACACACAGTCCCTCAAGCTTAACTTTTCTCACCTTGCTTGCTTTAGGGAAGCGTCTTCCTGAATGACCTTTAAAGGGTATTCTTCTATCCTCCATTCTATTATCGCCGATACACAATCTCTGATATTCTCATGATGCCGACTATTACTCAATCCCTAGTTCATGTTTAGTTTACCTTGTTCATCAGTCCATATTGATTTCTATTACTCTGGGATCTAACTTTTCCTTTTGGTAGTCGCGTTGGAGTCACAAACTTATTTCTCGAAATGAGGATATGACTTTATGGCCTATACTCTTTTATTGTCTCAAGGCCTGTCACCTCTCGTCTTTTCCTTCACTTGACTATAGACTCTGTAATACTGTCATCTTTTGATCTACCGTTGTCATCCATGTATCATTTCTTACTCATAATGCTTCATTAACTCTTTTATTATTTTCCGCTAACATTTATGTCTAGCTCTTTATTCTGAAAACTCGAACAAGACATTCTTTTGCTCTTAGCACCCCTTTGCTCCATCCAGTGGCTCTTCGGGTTACTTAACGTTTTCGCTCTACTAGGGACGCGAGCTACACTAAGATAATATTTGTTCCTTCCAGGCTTTTAGCGCCTATCTTCTGAATTTTTGATCATGCTAGTATTCACATCTAATTATAATATTCTAGAATGTACCATATGAGTGTCTTACAAGGAGATCTTATTAGTACCTTTGCAATATCCTTCGGAAATGCCAACTAACACAAACAATCCATTCACCATTTTGGGTTACTCTAACCCCAGCCTGATCCTGATATCCCGTCATTTTCTTAAACTACACCTGTTAGCCCCCAATAGGGTATAACTGAGATGGGTGTGTCCAATTATACATACCTCTGTTATTGTTGAAGGTAACTCAAAAGGCTTATATTCCTCTGCCTGAATTGTAAATACTAATAATCTTCATTAAATGGGCACCTCGTACACTTCTGCATCTTGCTTCTTTTACTTGTTGAAACTTGTATCTATCTTCTGAATCTCTCATTGCCTTTCACCATAGGGGTGGATAGATATTCTTGCCTTAAGGCTCCTTATCAAGAAGCTTGCATGTCTTAATATCCACATACTGCTGGAGACCTTACATTTACAAAGCATGATGCAAAATCGAGTTCCTCTGACTCAATTCTTCCACAGCCATATTTAATCCCTTACCAACAGTCTTTCTTGATGTCGGTATCGTTGTATTACGAATATAATAGAAGTTAGGAATTTGAATTTCTATGACTGAGCTCTACCACACGATCTAGAGTAAAAAGAAAGAGTGACAGTCCTAAATGCCCTATAGCCTCTTGCTTATAAATGTGGTGCACAACACACCCATAAACAAGACTATACTAGACACGGCTTGTAGACTCCCTAGGACATAACTACTCAGATACCACTTTTGTCACGACCCAAACCGATGGGCCGCGCGGGCACCCGATACCTTACTCAATCGAGTACCAACGTAACGTATCTTTCTTATTACATTATCATATACACGTGACATACGAGCCTAATAGGCCAACGTCATCATTTATAAACTCAAAACATAGGCTGACAAAGCCGTACAATCTTTCACATACACGACATATGTCTACAATCCTCTAAGAGTACATAATTGTCATAAAGGTCGGGACAGAGCCCCGCCATACCAAACCATACATACCTAAATTATACTGACAAAACAAGCAACTCCGGAGCAAATGGAGTGCACCAATATCTTCTGCTGAGCTGATCGTCTAATTGGAGGACTCTCGACCTGTCTATCGAGACCTGCGGGCATAAAACGCAGCGTCCCCAGGCTCAATACAAATAATGTACCGGGTATGTAAGGAATGAAAATATGTAAATAATAGACATAAAAGAAACATGGATTAAAAGACTCGACATGTACGTCTGCATAATTCTGTGAATCATTTCATTTTAATGTCATGCATATGCATATAAATGTCATACCATGCATAGGTATATGTGTTCATAACATCATCAAGCCTCTGAGGGCATCCCGTCATATCATTTCGGCCATAGTGGGCAAATCATCAACGTATACCAAGTGATCAGGTGGTGGTGCATATATAACCATAACATTTTTCCATATCCCATATACATATAATATACGCGTATATAACGCTATCTGGTCATGGGTCAATGTACATGTATAAATGCATGAAATGCATAAGAATTACGTTAATAAGTTTCTCGGAATGTCATAAAAATAATATGCCTTTCGGATAAACTTTATCAAATACATATTTTTCTGAGTCCTATGAACAGAAGATATAATAATAATTCACATGGGGAATAAAGAATATAGACACCCCTAGTATTTCTATGAATAGAGTCATTTATGGAAGTTGTGTATTTTGCTCGTTTCATTTATATCGTATGGATCATGCCAAAATAAAAAAGGACTTAGCCTTAACATACCTTAGCCAATTTTCTTGACAATCCCTCTAACACACGTTAATTGCGACAACATGTAACGGCGGACCGAAGTAGTAGAAAATCCACATGATATTCTTGAGAAAGATTGCACTGCACTCCTTTAGAATCGCAATTCTCACATTGCTAAGTAGTCTTGTATGAATTTTGAAGCAAACCACGTTGCTAACATTTGTATGAGTTTGCTGGAACATTTCATCCGTTACTTAGTAAGTGTGACCATCTCCATTACATTTTGTGTCTTAAAGAGAGGTCTTTTGTATTAATGGGAGTGGGGCCCACACTTGTGATGACTAGCCACCAAATTCCCCTAACACATGCCACCTAGTCTTGTGATTTAAGACTCATCATCAAGGTCTCCTAGGGCTGCCACGTTTGGGGGTTCAACATTATCCAAAATCATGATTAATTATCCATTAATCACTTGATTAACTTGTTAATCTCTCATTAATCAATAATTAATCAATTACCCACATAATTAAGAATTATCTCAAATTACATAAAATACTACCCACTTTTAACATACCTTATACACCTTACTATCATGGTCATGTGGTACCTTGTATGGTATTAGTCCATAAATACCGGGTATTTTAGCTCGGGTCGTACTTTATCCAAAATGTCAAACTTCGACGAAATTCATTTTTTCTGATTTGCTTACCCTCTCACCTTCACGAATTTACTCGTCACTTGTTTGAAATAGCATAATGCTTAAAATTTCAAAATAATCCCATTCCCGAACTTACGTCGATTAACTTACGACAAAACTTTATTTATGGCGTACTTTCACGTATGAAAATATGGGTGTGTAATAGCGTTCACGAGAGTATCTTCGCGAACGTAAAGAAGAACACACCAGAACAGCTACTGCAGCAAAAATACCAGATTTTCTAAGTCCAAACATCCCGTAGCCTATCCGAAACTCATCCGAGCCCTCGGGGCTCCAAAGCAAATATGCACACAATCTAAAAACATCATACGAGCTTGCTCGCGCGATCAAATCGCCAAAATAATACCTAGAACTATGAATTTAGTACCAAATCAAATGAAATCCTCAAGAACACTTTAAAATTTCTATTTTCATAACCAAACTGCGCACACAAATCGAGGAAGGTTAAATTATGATTTTTAAGGCTTCGGAACACAGAATTAGGTTCTAAAATAGAAGATGACCTATCGGGTCATCACAGTAGCGCGCTAGACCGTGCTATAGAGCTTGCGAATTCTGGTCTATAGCACGCTGCAGAGCTCGCCTAGACTAGTCTATACCACGATCCGGGTCTATTTTTCTAATTTTATAACCCGACCCCCATTTCGTTTATCTCTCCATATGGGTCATTTTTGAGGAGTTATCTAATATTTTAGAGAGAGAAGAGAGCTATCCTAGATAGAGAAAGGGGAGAATTCAAGGATTTCACTACTCAACATGGATCAAGCCTTAAAATTCAACAAGAAATCTCACAAGATCTTCATCCAAGAGGTAAGGTTTTAACCCTAGGCTTCAATTTAAAGTTTGGGTAGAAGATGGGTGATTGGAATTATGATTCTTGGGTGTGAGAATATTATTTATATATGCATGTACCAAAAAAGGTTTGTGGGAAGATTGTCGAGCTCAAATGAGTAAAAATTGGGCTGTGGAGTGAAGGAAATCTTGTGGAAGAATCTTGTAACCAAATTTGCACGCCTAGTGTTTGATAAAATGCTCAAATAAGCTGAAACCGTGAATATCTTCCTTATTTGTGTTCAATTTTGTTATGTTTCAAAATAGATTGAAGTTGCTAGGATTTTCGAAATATTGTAGTAATTTAAGGAAAGCTCGAAGCGAGGTATGTTGGAAAAACTTCTCTCTTAGAATCGAATTCCATAATGTTCCTGTAAGTTCCAAGTATGGTCGGCTCAAGTTCCCAATTCCCTTATTCCGAGTTGTTCCTAATAAATTCGATTATCCCGAGTAGTGTCGAAATATGTATGTGTTCAAAATATGTTCCAATTACTCCTATCACATTATGTTATCCTTCGGGAATGTGTTCAAGAATTATATGTGTATTAAAATATTATGGCTTTGAGTCGTGTTTCAAATGAAAGTTATGATGCCAAATTATGTTAGAAAAACTCGATATGCTTAAGATTCTTAATTTCTCATATGTGTATCTAAAGTCTTGATTTGAAATACCTTATTTTTAATAATCTATAAAGATGCTCGAAAGTGAAAGAAGTGAGTTGAAGATATAAAGTGTGGCCACCGTGAAAAGAATGAAAGTTATACTTATGGCTAGTGTTGCCAATGAAATGAGAAAGGTTATGAAATGAGCCTTGATTCAACTGTTCCAAAATTTCTTCGAAAATAGATTTGCCTAAAAGTTTATGTACTCAAGCTATTCCCAAATGTGGCTATTTTAACTAATGCTATCTTTTTGGTTCTTACATATTCATGAGTGGAAATTATATATTGCCCTTTTTGGAAAAAAGTATTTCAAGAATAAATGGTGTGTTACTTGTTTATGATTTTAACTTTCGCTTCGATTGCCAATCATTTTACTCCATTTCTTGGAAAAAAATCTATTATGTTTAAAAGCCTTCATTACTAATGAACCTAAAGTTGTGATTTTTGGAATATTCTATATGTGGATGTTTATGATGATGATCCTTGAAGGTAAAGAAATGAAAGTAAGGAATATGAAATTCGGCTATTGTGCCATGAAAGAAGAATATATGTATGGCATAGAGAGCCAATGAAATAATGATGTTGTAAGTAGTTGAAAGTACCAATGAGACTATATACGGTATGAAAGGTTATGAGGTAAATGCATTTGTATTGTTGTTTCCTTTGTATGCAAATCAAAAATATTTGTGGGAGTATCATTAGTCACCGATGAAGGGTAGGTTGAAATAACCTAACCCCGAAACTACACGTGCCGGTGTAGGAGTGCATTGTGATTATTCCCCTTATTTGGGATGAGATTGATGTGATGAGAATATTCTCCTTAATTGGGATGAGATGATTGCCAGCAAATGATGATGTCAATCCACACGACATTGTGGTGAGACAGCTTAGCTGATCGGGCCGAGATCGGACGCCATTCCGCACACATGGTGGTGATTGTGATTGTGATTACACCTCTATCCGCACACATTAGGGTGAGGCGGCAGGGCCTTTTTGTGTAGAAATTGTTGTGATTGTGATTACATGTCTCGAGTGAGATGAATTAACTAATCGGGCTGAGATCGGACTCCTTACTAAAAGTACGGTGGTATTGTGATTGGATGTCTCTGGTGAGATAGCTTAGCCGATCGGCCCGTGCTCAGACTCCGTGCTAAATTCATGGTGGTATATCGGTACTAATAATCTCCCAACAAAAAATAATATTATCTTCATATTTTAAAAATTATTATGTTTTATTACTTGGCATTTGGATATCATTGATTGTTATTTCTATGGTTTTCCCTTTCTTATATTGGCATTCTATTTTGAAAGGGGACAATTAGCTTTACATACTAGTACTATTCCATATGTACTAACGTCCCTTTTGCCGGGGGCACTGCATCTTCAATGGAGGCAGGTGGTTCATCAGTGGGCAGCTTTGGTCCTCGTTAGCAGTTACTCCCAATTCAACAGGTTTTGGTGAGCCCTACTCTATTCCGGGTGTTACACTCCATGTTTTCATATGTAAAAGTACGCCATAAGTAAATTGACGAAAGCTCGAAAATGAGATGTTACATCCCGTATTTTCGTACGTTAGAGTTTCGTCGTAAATTAATTGACGTAAGTTCGGGACTGAGATTATTTTGAGATTATAACTATCATGTTATTTCAAACAAGTGATAAATAAATTCGTGAAGGTGAGAGGGTGAGCGAATCGAAGAAAATGGGTTTTGTCGAAGTTTGACATTTTGGGATAAAATAAGGTCTAAGCTATAATACCCGGTAGCTAGTGCCATACAAGGTACCACATGACCATGATAGTAGGGTACATAAAGTGTGTTAAAAGTGAGTAGTATTTTAAGTAATTTTAGATAATTCTTAATTATATGAATAATTGGGTAATTAATAGTTTTTTGTGGGAGATACTAATTAATCATAAATTTTAATAAGCCTAATCCCCCCCTTTTAACGTGGTAGCCCAAGTAATGACTCTTAGTCATTAAAATAGGTGGCATATTAGGGGACTTTAGGCCAAAGCTTAGTCATCCTTAGTAGGGGCCACACTTAAAGGTTAAGGATAACCTTTCTAATTCACAAAATGAGAGGCTCACATCTACTAAGTTAAGAAAGAAAGCTTCAGCAAAGATGATAATTTGCTATAGCAACGTGATTGCTTCAAAATTCCTACGAGACGAATTAATACCTTACCAACATGAGAATTTGCGATTCTAAGGGAATACGGTGTAATCTTTCTCAAGAATATCATACGGATTATTCCCTACTCCGATTTTGCCATAACATGTTTTGTTGCGATTGTCATGTGTTAGAGGGATTGTCAAGATAACATGCTCAGGTATGTTAAGGCTATCCCTTCTTTCCTTTTAGTATGATCCAAATGATACAAATGAAACGAGCAAAATACGCAACTTTCATAAATGACTATATTCATAGAAATACTAGGGTGTCTATATTCTTGATTCCCCATGTGTCTTATTATTATATCTTCTGTTCATGGGTCTCGAAAAAATATGTAGTTGATAAAGTTATCCAAAAGGCATATTGATCTTATGACATTCCGAGAAGTCTTATTAACGCACTTCTTATGCATTTCATGCATTTATACATATACATTGACCCATGACCATATGGCATTATATACGCATATATTATTTGTATATGGGACATGGGAAAAGGTTATGACTTTATATACGTACCACCACCTGATCAGCTGGTATACATTGATGATTTGCCCACAGTGGCCGAGATGATATGATGAGATGCCCTCAGAGGCTTGATGATGTTACGAACGCATATACCTATGCGTGGTATAACATTTATAAGCATATGCATGACACTATAAATATGAAATGATTTACAGAGTTATTCAGACTTAGATGTTGTGTCTTTTATTCCATGTTTCTCTGTGTCTTTTATTTACTGATTTTCATTCCTTACATACTCGGTACATTATTTATACTGACGTCTCTTTTGCCTGGGGATGCTGCGTTTCATGACCGCAGGTCCCGATAGATAGGTTGAGAGTCCCCCAAGTAGGCTATCAGCTCAGCGGAAGGTGTTGGTGCACTCCATTTGCTCCGGAGTTGCTTATTTGGTCAGTATGATTAGGACATGTATTGATTGGTATGGCGGGGCTCTGTCTCGACCTTTATGGTATTTATTTACTCTTAGAGGCTTGTAGACATATGCCATGTACATGAAAGATTGTATGGCCTTGTCGGCCTATGTTCAGTATACAAGTGATCATTTTGGCCTTATAGGCTCATATGTCATATGTATAAATTTGTATTACATGTTGGGTCATCCAATATTGAATGTTTCCTCATATTTTATTCTACTTATCTCACGACAGCCTCTCAGGCTCATTTATCTATGATAGTATGATACAAAAGATACGTTATGTTAATACTCGGTTGAGTAAGGTATTGGGTGCCCATCGCAGCCCATCGGTTTGGGTCGTGACAAAAGTGGTATCAGAGCAGTTCCGTCCTAGGGATTCTACAAGCCGTGTCTAGTAGAGTCTTGTTTATGGGTGTGTTGTGCACCACACTTATAAGCAGGAGGCTACAGGAAATTTAGGACTGTCACTCTTTCTTCTTACTCTAGATCGTGTGGTAGAGCTCACTTGAAAGAATTCAAACCCGTAAATTCTATTTTATTTGTAATAAGACGATACCTACATCAAGAAAGACAGTTGGTAAAAGATTGAATGTGGCTGTGGAAGAGTGGAGTCAGAGGAAGTCGATTTTGCATCATGCTTATGATGAGTAAATGTGAGGTCTTCAGCAGAACATATGTGTACTAAGACGTGTAAGCTTCTTGATAAGGAGCCTTAAGGTAAGAATATCTATCCACCCATATAGTGAAAGTAATGAGAGATTCAGAAGGTAGATACAAGTTTCAACAAGTAAAAGAAGGGTACGAGGCGCCAGTCAATGAAGATTATCAGTATTTACAATTCAGGTAGAGAAATATAAGCCTTTTGAATTACCTTCAACAATAACAGATGTACGTACAATCGGCCACACCCATCTCAAATATGCCCTATGGGAGCAAACAAATATGGTTTAAGAGAAGGACGGGATGTCAGGATCCGGCTGGGGTTAGAGTAACCCAAAATAGTGGATGGATTGTTTGCGTTAGTTGACATTTCCAAAGGATATTGCAAATGTGCTAATACATCCCCTTGTGAGACACTCAGTTGGTGTACTCTAAAATAGTACAGCTATCTATGAGTACTATAAAGATAAGCACTGGAAGCCTGGAAGGGTTAAATATTATCTTAGTACGACTCCCGTCCCTAGTAGAGAGAGAATGTTAGGCAACCCGAAGAGCCAGTGGATGGAGCAAGGGGAGCTAAAAGCAAAAGAATGTCTTGTTGAAGTTTTAAAAATAAAGTGATAGACATAAATGTTAACAGGGAAATAAGAAGAGAGTTAATGAAGCATTATGAGTAAGATGTGATACATGGATGACAACGGTAGATAAAACAAAATAACAGTATTACAGAGTCTATAGTCAAGTGAAGGAAAAGACAAGAGGTGACAGGCATTGAGACAACAAAAGAGTATAGGCCATAAAGTCATATCCTCATTTTGAGAAATATGTTCGTGACTCTAACGTGATTACCAGAAAGAAAAGTCAGACCCTAGAGTAATAAAATTAGTATGGGCTGGTGAACAAGGTAAACTAAACATGAATTAGGGACTGAATGATTTGATAATAGTCGGCATCATGAGAATTTCAGATTGCGTTCCGGCAATAATAGAATGGACGACAGAAGAATAAGCTTTAAAGGTCATTTAGGAAGATGCTTCCCTAAAGTAAGCAATGTGAGCAATGTTAAGCTTAAGGGACTATGTGTGCCAGTTACACTAAGTGTCACCCTCGCGAGGAAGGAATTTTTTTATCCTTGGTACAGAAGGATTACTGCAAGGCGAGTAAGGGTCATCGATGATGTGGAAAAATGCCAAAGATAAAGAGGTAAAACATCTATAGGTAGATCATCATAGCACTAAATCTTAGTACTCCCCTAAAGGGTGGAATATGGAGTGATGTGGCATTAAGTCAGAATTAAGTGGTTCTAGTAACTATGGAATGGTAAAGGAAGAATGAGATAAAAATGAGAAAAGGGATGAGATTACACTGATAAAAATCATAGGTGGTTCATCAACGGGCAGCTTTGGTCCTCGTTAGCAGTTACTCCCTATTCAGCAGGTTTTGGTGAGCCCTACTCTATTCCGGGTGTTACACCCCATGTTTTCATACGTGAAAGTACGCCATAAGTAAATTGACGAAAGCTCGGAAATGAGATGTTATATCCCGTATTTTCGTACGTTAAAGTTTCGTCGCAAATTAATTGACGTAAGTTCGAGAATGAGATTATTTTGAGATTATAACTATCATGTTATTTCAAACAAGTGATAACTAAATTCGTGAAGGTGAGAGGGTGAGCGAATCGAAGAAAATGGATTTTGTCGAAGTTTGATATTTTGGGATAAAATAATGTCTAAGCTATAATACCCAGTAACTAGTGCCATACAAGGTACCACATGACCATGATAGTAGGGTACATAAAGTGTGTTAAAAGTGAGTAGTATTTTAAGTAATTTGAGATAATTCTTAATTATGTGGATAATTAGATAATTAATAATTTTATTGTGGGAGATTAACTAATTAATCATAAATTTTGATAAGCCTAATCCCCCCTTAACGTGGCAGCCCAAGTAATGACTCTTAGTCATTAAAATAGGTGGCATATTAGGGGCCTTTAGGCCAAAGCTTAGCCATCCTAAGTGGGGCCTACTCTTAAAGGTTAAGGATAGCCTTTCTAATTCACAAAATGAGAGGCTCACATCTACTAAGTTACGAAAGAAAGCTTCAGCAAAGATGATAATTTGTTATAGCAACGTGATTGCTTCATAATTCCTACGAGATGAATTATTATCTTAGAAACGTGAGAATTCGCGATTCTAAGGGAATACGATGCAATCCTTCTCAAGAATATCATACGGATTTTTCCCTACTCGGATCTTGTCGTCACGTATTTTGTCGCGATTGTCGTGTGTTCGAGGGATTGTAAATAGAATTGACTCAGGTATGTTAAGGCTATCCCTTCTTTCCTTTTGGCATGATCCAAATGATACAAACAAAACGAGCAAAATACGTAACTTTAATAAATGATTCTATTCATAGAAATACTAGGGGTGTCTATATTCTTGATTCCCCACGTGTCTTATTATTATATCTTCTGTTCATGGGTCTCAGGAATATATGTAGTTTATAAAGTTATCCGAAAGGCATACTGATCTTATGACATTCTGAGAAGTCTTATTAACGCGCTTCTTTTGTATTTCATGCATTTATACATGTACATTGACCCATGACCAGATGGCGTTATATACGCATATATTATATGTATATGGGATATGGGAAAAGGTTATGGCGTTATATACGCACCACCACCTGATCAGCTGGTATACGTTGATGATTTGCCCACAGTAGCCGAGATGATATGATGGGATGCTCTCAGAGGGTTGATGATGTTATGAACGCATATACCTATGCATGGTATGACATTTATAAGCATATGCATGACATTAGAAATATGAAATGATTTACAGAGCTTTTCCGACTTACATGTTGAGTCTTTTACTCCATGTTTCTCCATGTCTTTTATTTACTGATTTTCATTCCTTACATACTCGGTACATTATTTGTAATGACGTCTCTTTTGCCTTGGGATACTGCGTTTCATGCTCGCAAGTCCCGATAGACAGGTTGAGAGACCTCCAAGTAGGCTATTAGCTCAGTGAAAAGTGTTGGTGCGCTCCATTTGCTCTGAAGTTGCTTATTTGGTCAGT